>NW_027665384.1:0-52434 GCF_963924005.1 Protomyctophum bolini | reverse complement strand
TTGCTCAAAGTGGCTAGCTTTCATCCCAACACAGTTTATAGGGCCATACGGTACATAGTTTTCAAGTTACAGACTAAGCTAAGCAAAATGAATCTTTTTTTTTTTACTGTGAAAATGGCACTTTGGGACTGTGAAAGGGTTAGGGTTAGGGTTTTGGCCCTGTTGTCCCAAACTGCCCCAGCACTTCCCACATTGCTCAAAGTGGCTAGCTTTCATCCCAACACAGTTTATAGGGCCATACGGTACATAGTTTTCAAGTTACAGACTAAGCTAAGCAAAAGTGAACCAGGCCTTTTTACTGTGAAAATGGCACTTTGGGACTGTGAAAGTGACATTTTGGCCCTGTTGTCCCAAACTGCCCCAGCACTTCCCACATTGCTCAAAGTGGCTAGCTTTCATCCCAACACAGTTTATAGGGCCATACGGTACATAGTTTTCAAGTTACAGACTAAGCTAAGCAAAAGTGAACCAGGCCTTTTTACTGTGAAAATGGCACTTTGGGACTGTGAAAGTGACATTTTGGCCCTGTTGTCCCAAACTGCCCCAGCACTTCCCACATTGCTCAAAGTGGCTAGCTTTCATCCCAACACAGTTTATAGGGCCATACGGTACATAGTTTTCAAGTTACAGACTAAGCTAAGCAAAATGAATCTTTTTTTTTTTACTGTGAAAATGGCACTTTGGGACTGTGAAAGGGTTAGGGTTAGGGTTAGGGTTTTGGCCCTGTTGTCCCAAACTGCCCCAGCACTTCCCACATTGCTCAAAGTGGCTAGCTTTCATCCCAACACAGTTTATAGGGCCATACGGTACATAGTTTTCAAGTTACAGACTAAGCTAAGCAAAAGTGAACCAGGCCTTTTTACTGTGAAAACGGCACTTTGGGACTGTGAAAGTGACATTTTGGCCCTGTTGTCCCAAACTGCCCCAGCACTTCCCACATTGCTCAAAGTGGCTAGCTTTCATCCCAACACAGTTTATAGGGCCATACGGTACATAGTTTTCAAGTTACAGACTAAGCTAAGCAAAAGTGAACCAGGCCTTTTTACTGTGAAAATGGCACTTTGGGACTGTGAAAGTGACATTTTGGCCCTGTTGTCCCAAACTGCCCCAGCACTTCCCACATTGCTCAAAGTGGCTAGCTTTCATCCCAACACAGTTTATAGGGCCATACGGTACATAGTTTTCAAGTTACAGACTAAGCTAAGCAAAAGTGAACCAGGCCTTTTTACTGTGAAAACGGCACTTTGGGACTGTGAAAGTGACATTTTGGCCCTGTTGTCCCAAACTGCCCCAGCACTTCCCACATTGCTCAAAGTGGCTAGCTTTCATCCCAACACAGTTTATAGGGCCATACGGTACATAGTTTTCAAGTTACAGACTAAGCTAAGCAAAAGTGAACCAGGCCTTTTTACTGTGAAAACGGCACTTTGGGACTGTGAAAGTGACATTTTGGCCCTGTTGTCCCAAACTGCCCCAGCACTTCCCACATTGCTCAAAGTGGCTAGCTTTCATCCCAACACAGTTTATAGGGCCATACGGTACATAGTTTTCAAGTTACAGACTAAGCTAAGCAAAAGTGAACCAGGCCTTTTTACTGTGAAAATGGCACTTTGGGACTGTGAAAGTGACATTTTGGCCCTGTTGTCCCAAACTGCCCCAGCACTTCCCACATTGCTCAAAGTGGCTAGCTTTCATCCCAACACAGTTTATAGGGCCATACGGTACATAGTTTTCAAGTTACAGACTAAGCTAAGCAAAAGTGAACCAGGCCTTTTTACTGTGAAAACGGCACTTTGGGACTGTGAAAGTGACATTTTGGCCCTGTTGTCCCAAACTGCCCCAGCACTTCCCACATTGCTCAAAGTGGCTAGCTTTCATCCCAACACAGTTTATAGGGCCATACGGTACATAGTTTTCAAGTTACAGACTAAGCTAAGCAAAAGTGAACCAGGCCTTTTTACTGTGAAAATGGCACTTTGGGACTGTGAAAGTGACATTTTGGCCCTGTTGTCCCAAACTGCCCCAGCACTTCCCACATTGCTCAAAGTGGCTAGCTTTCATCCCAACACAGTTTATAGGGCCATACGGTACATAGTTTTCAAGTTACAGACTAAGCTAAGCAAAATGAATCTTTTTTTTTTTACTGTGAAAATGGCACTTTGGGACTGTGAAAGGGTTAGGGTTAGGGTTAGGGTTTTGGCCCTGTTGTCCCAAACTGCCCCAGCACTTCCCACATTGCTCAAAGTGGCTAGCTTTCATCCCAACACAGTTTATAGGGCCATACGGTACATAGTTTTCAAGTTACAGACTAAGCTAAGCAAAAGTGAACCAGGCCTTTTTACTGTGAAAATGGCACTTTGGGACTGTGAAAGTGACATTTTGGCCCTGTTGTCCCAAACTGCCCCAGCACTTCCCACATTGCTCAAAGTGGCTAGCTTTCATCCCAACACAGTTTATAGGGCCATACGGTACATAGTTTTCAAGTTACAGACTAAGCTAAGCAAAATGAATCTTTTTTTTTTTACTGTGAAAATGGCACTTTGGGACTGTGAAAGGGTTAGGGTTAGGGTTAGGGTTTTGGCCCTGTTGTCCCAAACTGCCCCAGCACTTCCCACATTGCTCAAAGTGGCTAGCTTTCATCCCAACACAGTTTATAGGGCCATACGGTACATAGTTTTCAAGTTACAGACTAAGCTAAGCAAAAGTGAACCAGGCCTTTTTACTGTGAAAATGGCACTTTGGGACTGTGAAAGTGACATTTTGGCCCTGTTGTCCCAAACTGCCCCAGCACTTCCCACATTGCTCAAAGTGGCTAGCTTTCATCCCAACACAGTTTATAGGGCCATACGGTACATAGTTTTCAAGTTACAGACTAAGCTAAGCAAAATGAATCTTTTTTTTTTTACTGTGAAAATGGCACTTTGGGACTGTGAAAGGGTTAGGGTTAGGGTTTTGGCCCTGTTGTCCCAAACTGCCCCAGCACTTCCCACATTGCTCAAAGTGGCTAGCTTTCATCCCAACACAGTTTATAGGGCCATACGGTACATAGTTTTCAAGTTACAGACTAAGCTAAGCAAAAGTGAACCAGGCCTTTTTACTGTGAAAATGGCACTTTGGGACTGTGAAAGTGACATTTTGGCCCTGTTGTCCCAAACTGCCCCAGCACTTCCCACATTGCTCAAAGTGGCTAGCTTTCATCCCAACACAGTTTATAGGGCCATACGGTACATAGTTTTCAAGTTACAGACTAAGCTAAGCAAATTAATCTTTTTTTTTTTACTGTGAAAATGGCACTTTGGGACTGTGAAAGGGTTGGGGTTAGGGTTAGGGTTTTGGCCCTGTTGTCCCAAACTGCCCCAGCACTTCCCACATTGCTCAAAGTGGCTAGCTTTCATCCCAACACAGTTTATAGGGCCATACGGTACATAGTTTTCAAGTTACAGACTAAGCTAAGCAAAAGTGAACAAGGCCTTTTTACTGTGAAAATGGCACTTTGGGACTGTGAAAGTGACATTTTGGCCCTGTTGTCCCAAACTGCCCCAGCACTTCCCACATTGCTCAAAGTGGCTAGCTTTCATCCCAACACAGTTTATAGGGCCATACGGTACATAGTTTTCAAGTTACAGACTAAGCTAAGCAAAAGTGAACCAGGCCTTTTTACTGTGAAAATGGCACTTTGGGACTGTGAAAGTGACATTTTGGCCCTGTTGTCCCAAACTGCCCCAGCACTTCCCACATTGCTCAAAGTGGCTAGCTTTCATCCCAACACAGTTTATAGGGCCATACGGTACATAGTTTTCAAGTTACAGACTAAGCTAAGCAAAAGTGAACCAGGCCTTTTTACTGTGAAAATGGCACTTTGGGACTGTGAAAGTGACATTTTGGCCCTGTTGTCCCAAACTGCCCCAGCACTTCCCACATTGCTCAAAGTGGCTAGCTTTCATCCCAACACAGTTTATAGGGCCATACGGTACATAGTTTTCAAGTTACAGACTAAGCTAAGCAAAATGAATCTTTTTTTTTTTACTGTGAAAATGGCACTTTGGGACTGTGAAAGGGTTGGGGTTAGGGTTAGGGTTTTGGCCCTGTTGTCCCAAACTGCCCCAGCACTTCCCACATTGCTCAAAGTGGCTAGCTTTCATCCCAACACAGTTTATAGGGCCATACGGTACATAGTTTTCAAGTTACAGACTAAGCTAAGCAAAATTAATCTTTTTTTTTTTACTGTGAAAATGGCACTTTGGGACTGTGAAAGGGTTAGGGTTAGGGTTAGGGTTTTGGCCCTGTTGTCCCAAACTGCCCCAGCACTTCCCACATTGCTCAAAGTGGCTAGCTTTCATCCCAACACAGTTTATAGGGCCATACGGTACATAGTTTTCAAGTTACAGACTAAGCTAAGCAAAAGTGAACCAGGCCTTTTTACTGTGAAAATGGCACTTTGGGACTGTGAAAGTGACATTTTGGCCCTGTTGTCCCAAACTGCCCCAGCACTTCCCACATTGCTCAAAGTGGCTAGCTTTCATCCCAACACAGTTTATAGGGCCATACGGTACATAGTTTTCAAGTTACAGACTAAGCTAAGCAAAATGAATCTTTTTTTTTTTACTGTGAAAATGGCACTTTGGGACTGTGAAAGGGTTAGGGTTAGGGTTAGGGTTTTGGCCCTGTTGTCCCAAACTGCCCCAGCACTTCCCACATTGCTCAAAGTGGCTAGCTTTCATCCCAACACAGTTTATAGGGCCATACGGTACATAGTTTTCAAGTTACAGACTAAGCTAAGCAAAAGTGAACCAGGCCTTTTTACTGTGAAAATGGCACTTTGGGACTGTGAAAGTGACATTTTGGCCCTGTTGTCCCAAACTGCCCCAGCACTTCCCACATTGCTCAAAGTGGCTAGCTTTCATCCCAACACAGTTTATAGGGCCATACGGTACATAGTTTTCAAGTTACAGACTAAGCTAAGCAAAATGAATCTTTTTTTTTTTACTGTGAAAATGGCACTTTGGGACTGTGAAAGGGTTGGGGTTAGGGTTAGGGTTTTGGCCCTGTTGTCCCAAACTGCCCCAGCACTTCCCACATTGCTCAAAGTGGCTAGCTTTCATCCCAACACAGTTTATAGGGCCATACGGTACATAGTTTTCAAGTTACAGACTAAGCTAAGCAAAATGAATCTTTTTTTTTTTACTGTGAAAATGGCACTTTGGGACTGTGAAAGGGTTAGGGTTAGGGTTAGGGTTTTGGCCCTGTTGTCCCAAACTGCCCCAGCACTTCCCACATTGCTCAAAGTGGCTAGCTTTCATCCCAACACAGTTTATAGGGCCATACGGTACATAGTTTTCAAGTTACAGACTAAGCTAAGCAAAAGTGAACCAGGCCTTTTTACTGTGAAAATGGCACTTTGGGACTGTGAAAGTGACATTTTGGCCCTGTTGTCCCAAACTGCCCCAGCACTTCCCACATTGCTCAAAGTGGCTAGCTTTCATCCCAACACAGTTTATAGGGCCATACGGTACATAGTTTTCAAGTTACAGACTAAGCTAAGCAAAATGAATCTTTTTTTTTTTACTGTGAAAATGGCACTTTGGGACTGTGAAAGGGTTAGGGTTAGGGTTAGGGTTTTGGCCCTGTTGTCCCAAACTGCCCCAGCACTTCCCACATTGCTCAAAGTGGCTAGCTTTCATCCCAACACAGTTTATAGGGCCATACGGTACATAGTTTTCAAGTTACAGACTAAGCTAAGCAAAAGTGAACCAGGCCTTTTTACTGTGAAAACGGCACTTTGGGACTGTGAAAGTGACATTTTGGCCCTGTTGTCCCAAACTGCCCCAGCACTTCCCACATTGCTCAAAGTGGCTAGCTTTCATCCCAACACAGTTTATAGGGCCATACGGTACATAGTTTTCAAGTTACAGACTAAGCTAAGCAAAAGTGAACCAGGCCTTTTTACTGTGAAAATGGCACTTTGGGACTGTGAAAGTGACATTTTGGCCCTGTTGTCCCAAACTGCCCCAGCACTTCCCACATTGCTCAAAGTAGCTAGCTTTCATCCCAACACAGTTTATAGGGCCATACGGTACATAGTTTTCAAGTTACAGACTAAGCTAAGCAAAAGTGAACCAGGCCTTTTTACTGTGAAAACGGCACTTTGGGACTGTGAAAGTGACATTTTGGCCCTGTTGTCCCAAACTGCCCCAGCACTTCCCACATTGCTCAAAGTGGCTAGCTTTCATCCCAACACAGTTTATAGGGCCATACGGTACATAGTTTTCAAGTTACAGACTAAGCTAAGCAAAAGTGAACCAGGCCTTTTTACTGTGAAAATGGCACTTTGGGACTGTGAAAGTGACATTTTGGCCCTGTTGTCCCAAACTGCCCCAGCACTTCCCACATTGCTCAAAGTGGCTAGCTTTCATCCCAACACAGTTTATAGGGCCATACGGTACATAGTTTTCAAGTTACAGACTAAGCTAAGCAAAATGAATCTTTTTTTTTTTACTGTGAAAATGGCACTTTGGGACTGTGAAAGGGTTAGGGTTAGGGTTAGGGTTTTGGCCCTGTTGTCCCAAACTGCCCCAGCACTTCCCACATTGCTCAAAGTGGCTAGCTTTCATCCCAACACAGTTTATAGGGCCATACGGTACATAGTTTTCAAGTTACAGACTAAGCTAAGCAAAAGTGAACCAGGCCTTTTTACTGTGAAAATGGCACTTTGGGACTGTGAAAGTGACATTTTGGCCCTGTTGTCCCAAACTGCCCCAGCACTTCCCACATTGCTCAAAGTGGCTAGCTTTCATCCCAACACAGTTTATAGGGCCATACGGTACATAGTTTTCAAGTTACAGACTAAGCTAAGCAAAATGAATCTTTTTTTTTTTACTGTGAAAATGGCACTTTGGGACTGTGAAAGGGTTGGGGTTAGGGTTAGGGTTTTGGCCCTGTTGTCCCAAACTGCCCCAGCACTTCCCACATTGCTCAAAGTGGCTAGCTTTCATCCCAACACAGTTTATAGGGCCATACGGTACATAGTTTTCAAGTTACAGACTAAGCTAAGCAAAATGAATCTTTTTTTTTTTACTGTGAAAATGGCACTTTGGGACTGTGAAAGGGTTAGGGTTAGGGTTAGGGTTTTGGCCCTGTTGTCCCAAACTGCCCCAGCACTTCCCACATTGCTCAAAGTGGCTAGCTTTCATCCCAACACAGTTTATAGGGCCATACGGTACATAGTTTTCAAGTTACAGACTAAGCTAAGCAAAAGTGAACCAGGCCTTTTTACTGTGAAAATGGCACTTTGGGACTGTGAAAGTGACATTTTGGCCCTGTTGTCCCAAACTGCCCCAGCACTTCCCACATTGCTCAAAGTGACTAGCTTTCATCCCAACACAGTTTATAGGGCCATACGGTACATAGTTTTCAAGTTACAGACTAAGCTAAGCAAAATGAATCTTTTTTTTTTTACTGTGAAAATGGCACTTTGGGACTGTGAAAGGGTTAGGGTTAGGGTTAGGGTTTTGGCCCTGTTGTCCCAAACTGCCCCAGCACTTCCCACATTGCTCAAAGTGGCTAGCTTTCATCCCAACACAGTTTATAGGGCCATACGGTACATAGTTTTCAAGTTACAGACTAAGCTAAGCAAAAGTGAACCAGGCCTTTTTACTGTGAAAATGGCACTTTGGGACTGTGAAAGTGACATTTTGGCCCTGTTGTCCCAAACTGCCCCAGCACTTCCCACATTGCTCAAAGTGGCTAGCTTTCATCCCAACACAGTTTATAGGGCCATACGGTACATAGTTTTCAAGTTACAGACTAAGCTAAGCAAAATGAATCTTTTTTTTTTTACTGTGAAAATGGCACTTTGGGACTGTGAAAGGGTTGGGGTTAGGGTTAGGGTTTTGGCCCTGTTGTCCCAAACTGCCCCAGCACTTCCCACATTGCTCAAAGTGGCTAGCTTTCATCCCAACACAGTTTATAGGGCCATACGGTACATAGTTTTCAAGTTACAGACTAAGCTAAGCAAAAGTGAACCAGGCCTTTTTACTGTGAAAATGGCACTTTGGGACTGTGAAAGTGACATTTTGGCCCTGTTGTCCCAAACTGCCCCAGCACTTCCCACATTGCTCAAAGTGGCTAGCTTTCATCCCAACACAGTTTATAGGGCCATACGGTACATAGTTTTCAAGTTACAGACTAAGCTAAGCAAAATGAATCTTTTTTTTTTTACTGTGAAAATGGCACTTTGGGACTGTGAAAGGGTTAGGGTTAGGGTTAGGGTTTTGGCCCTGTTGTCCCAAACTGCCCCAGCACTTCCCACATTGCTCAAAGTGGCTAGCTTTCATCCCAACACAGTTTATAGGGCCATACGGTACATAGTTTTCAAGTTACAGACTAAGCTAAGCAAAAGTGAACCAGGCCTTTTTACTGTGAAAATGGCACTTTGGGACTGTGAAAGTGACATTTTGGCCCTGTTGTCCCAAACTGCCCCAGCACTTCCCACATTGCTCAAAGTGGCTAGCTTTCATCCCAACACAGTTTATAGGGCCATACGGTACATAGTTTTCAAGTTACAGACTAAGCTAAGCAAAATGAATCTTTTTTTTTTTACTGTGAAAATGGCACTTTGGGACTGTGAAAGGATTAGGGTTAGGGTTAGGGTTTTGGCCCTGTTGTCCCAAACTGCCCCAGCACTTCCCACATTGCTCAAAGTGGCTAGCTTTCATCCCAACACAGTTTATAGGGCCATACGGTACATAGTTTTCAAGTTACAGACTAAGCTAAGCAAAAGTGAACCAGGCCTTTTTACTGTGAAAACGGCACTTTGGGACTGTGAAAGTGACATTTTGGCCCTGTTGTCCCAAACTGCCCCAGCACTTCCCACATTGCTCAAAGTGGCTAGCTTTCATCCCAACACAGTTTATAGGGCCATACGGTACATAGTTTTCAAGTTACAGACTAAGCTAAGCAAAAGTGAACCAGGCCTTTTTACTGTGAAAATGGCACTTTGGGACTGTGAAAGTGACATTTTGGCCCTGTTGTCCCAAACTGCCCCAGCACTTCCCACATTGCTCAAAGTGGCTAGCTTTCATCCCAACACAGTTTATAGGGCCATACGGTACATAGTTTTCAAGTTACAGACTAAGCTAAGCAAAATGAATCTTTTTTTTTTTACTGTGAAAATGGCACTTTGGGACTGTGAAAGGGTTAGGGTTAGGGTTTTGGCCCTGTTGTCCCAAACTGCCCCAGCACTTCCCACATTGCTCAAAGTGGCTAGCTTTCATCCCAACACAGTTTATAGGGCCATACGGTACATAGTTTTCAAGTTACAGACTAAGCTAAGCAAAAGTGAACCAGGCCTTTTTACTGTGAAAACGGCACTTTGGGACTGTGAAAGTGACATTTTGGCCCTGTTGTCCCAAACTGCCCCAGCACTTCCCACATTGCTCAAAGTGGCTAGCTTTCATCCCAACACAGTTTATAGGGCCATACGGTACATAGTTTTCAAGTTACAGACTAAGCTAAGCAAAAGTGAACCAGGCCTTTTTACTGTGAAAATGGCACTTTGGGACTGTGAAAGTGACATTTTGGCCCTGTTGTCCCAAACTGCCCCAGCACTTCCCACATTGCTCAAAGTGGCTAGCTTTCATCCCAACACAGTTTATAGGGCCATACGGTACATAGTTTTCAAGTTACAGACTAAGCTAAGCAAAAGTGAACCAGGCCTTTTTACTGTGAAAACGGCACTTTGGGACTGTGAAAGTGACATTTTGGCCCTGTTGTCCCAAACTGCCCCAGCACTTCCCACATTGCTCAAAGTGGCTAGCTTTCATCCCAACACAGTTTATAGGGCCATACGGTACATAGTTTTCAAGTTACAGACTAAGCTAAGCAAAAGTGAACCAGGCCTTTTTACTGTGAAAATGGCACTTTGGGACTGTGAAAGTGACATTTTGGCCCTGTTGTCCCAAACTGCCCCAGCACTTCCCACATTGCTCAAAGTGGCTAGCTTTCATCCCAACACAGTTTATAGGGCCATACGGTACATAGTTTTCAAGTTACAGACTAAGCTAAGCAAAATGAATCTTTTTTTTTTTACTGTGAAAATGGCACTTTGGGACTGTGAAAGGGTTAGGGTTAGGGTTAGGGTTTTGGCCCTGTTGTCCCAAACTGCCCCAGCACTTCCCACATTGCTCAAAGTGGCTAGCTTTCATCCCAACACAGTTTATAGGGCCATACGGTACATAGTTTTCAAGTTACAGACTAAGCTAAGCAAAAGTGAACCAGGCCTTTTTACTGTGAAAATGGCACTTTGGGACTGTGAAAGTGACATTTTGGCCCTGTTGTCCCAAACTGCCCCAGCACTTCCCACATTGCTCAAAGTGGCTAGCTTTCATCCCAACACAGTTTATAGGGCCATACGGTACATAGTTTTCAAGTTACAGACTAAGCTAAGCAAAATGAATCTTTTTTTTTTTACTGTGAAAATGGCACTTTGGGACTGTGAAAGGGTTGGGGTTAGGGTTAGGGTTTTGGCCCTGTTGTCCCAAACTGCCCCAGCACTTCCCACATTGCTCAAAGTGGCTAGCTTTCATCCCAACACAGTTTATAGGGCCATACGGTACATAGTTTTCAAGTTACAGACTAAGCTAAGCAAAATGAATCTTTTTTTTTTTACTGTGAAAATGGCACTTTGGGACTGTGAAAGGGTTGGGGTTAGGGTTAGGGTTTTGGCCCTGTTGTCCCAAACTGCCCCAGCACTTCCCACATTGCTCAAAGTGGCTAGCTTTCATCCCAACACAGTTTATAGGGCCATACGGTACATAGTTTTCAAGTTACAGACTAAGCTAAGCAAAAGTGAACCAGGCCTTTTTACTGTGAAAATGGCACTTTGGGACTGTGAAAGTGACATTTTGGCCCTGTTGTCCCAAACTGCCCCAGCACTTCCCACATTGCTCAAAGTGGCTAGCTTTCATCCCAACACAGTTTATAGGGCCATACGGTACATAGTTTTCAAGTTACAGACTAAGCTAAGCAAAATGAATCTTTTTTTTTTTACTGTGAAAATGGCACTTTGGGACTGTGAAAGGGTTAGGGTTAGGGTTAGGGTTTTGGCCCTGTTGTCCCAAACTGCCCCAGCACTTCCCACATTGCTCAAAGTGGCTAGCTTTCATCCCAACACAGTTTATAGGGCCATACGGTACATAGTTTTCAAGTTACAGACTAAGCTAAGCAAAATTAATCTTTTTTTTTTTACTGTGAAAATGGCACTTTGGGACTGTGAAAGGGTTGGGGTTAGGGTTAGGGTTTTGGCCCTGTTGTCCCAAACTGCCCCAGCACTTCCCACATTGCTCAAAGTGGCTAGCTTTCATCCCAACACAGTTTATAGGGCCATACGGTACATAGTTTTCAAGTTACAGACTAAGCTAAGCAAAATTAATCTTTTTTTTTTTACTGTGAAAATGGCACTTTGGGACTGTGAAAGGGTTAGGGTTAGGGTTTTGGCCCTGTTGTCCCAAACTGCCCCAGCACTTCCCACATTGCTCAAAGTGGCTAGCTTTCATCCCAACACAGTTTATAGGGCCATACGGTACATAGTTTTCAAGTTACAGACTAAGCTAAGCAAAAGTGAACCAGGCCTTTTTACTGTGAAAATGGCACTTTGGGACTGTGAAAGTGACATTTTGGCCCTGTTGTCCCAAACTGCCCCAGCACTTCCCACATTGCTCAAAGTGGCTAGCTTTCATCCCAACACAGTTTATAGGGCCATACGGTACATAGTTTTCAAGTTACAGACTAAGCTAAGCAAAAGTGAACCAGGCCTTTTTACTGTGAAAATGGCACTTTGGGACTGTGAAAGTGACATTTTGGCCCTGTTGTCCCAAACTGCCCCAGCACTTCCCACATTGCTCAAAGTGGCTAGCTTTCATCCCAACACAGTTTATAGGGCCATACGGTACATAGTTTTCAAGTTACAGACTAAGCTAAGCAAAATGAATCTTTTTTTTTTTACTGTGAAAATGGCACTTTGGGACTGTGAAAGGGTTGGGGTTAGGGTTAGGGTTTTGGCCCTGTTGTCCCAAACTGCCCCAGCACTTCCCACATTGCTCAAAGTGGCTAGCTTTCATCCCAACACAGTTTATAGGGCCATACGGTACATAGTTTTCAAGTTACAGACTAAGCTAAGCAAAATGAATCTTTTTTTTTTTACTGTGAAAATGGCACTTTGGGACTGTGAAAGGGTTAGGGTTAGGGTTAGGGTTTTGGCCCTGTTGTCCCAAACTGCCCCAGCACTTCCCACATTGCTCAAAGTGGCTAGCTTTCATCCCAACACAGTTTATAGGGCCATACGGTACATAGTTTTCAAGTTACAGACTAAGCTAAGCAAAAGTGAACCAGGCCTTTTTACTGTGAAAATGGCACTTTGGGACTGTGAAAGTGACATTTTGGCCCTGTTGTCCCAAACTGCCCCAGCACTTCCCACATTGCTCAAAGTGGCTAGCTTTCATCCCAACACAGTTTATAGGGCCATACGGTACATAGTTTTCAAGTTACAGACTAAGCTAAGCAAAATTAATCTTTTTTTTTTTACTGTGAAAATGGCACTTTGGGACTGTGAAAGGGTTAGGGTTAGGGTTAGGGTTTTGGCCCTGTTGTCCCAAACTGCCCCAGCACTTCCCACATTGCTCAAAGTGGCTAGCTTTCATCCCAACACAGTTTATAGGGCCATACGGTACATAGTTTTCAAGTTACAGACTAAGCTAAGCAAAAGTGAACCAGGCCTTTTTACTGTGAAAATGGCACTTTGGGACTGTGAAAGTGACATTTTGGCCCTGTTGTCCCAAACTGCCCCAGCACTTCCCACATTGCTCAAAGTGGCTAGCTTTCATCCCAACACAGTTTATAGGGCCATACGGTACATAGTTTTCAAGTTACAGACTAAGCTAAGCAAAATTAATCTTTTTTTTTTTACTGTGAAAATGGCACATTGGGACTGTGAAAGGGTTGGGGTTAGGGTTAGGGTTTTGGCCCTGTTGTCCCAAACTGCCCCAGCACTTCCCACATTGCTCAAAGTGGCTAGCTTTCATCCCAACACAGTTTATAGGGCCATACGGTACATAGTTTTCAAGTTACAGACTAAGCTAAGCAAAATGAATCTTTTTTTTTTTACTGTGAAAATGGCACTTTGGGACTGTGAAAGGGTTAGGGTTAGGGTTAGGGTTTTGGCCCTGTTGTCCCAAACTGCCCCAGCACTTCCCACATTGCTCAAAGTGGCTAGCTTTCATCCCAACACAGTTTATAGGGCCATACGGTACATAGTTTTCAAGTTACAGACTAAGCTAAGCAAAAGTGAACCAGGCTTTTTACTGTGAAAATGGCACTTTGGGACTGTGAAAGTGACATTTTGGCCCTGTTGTCCCAAACTGCCCCAGCACTTCCTACATTGCTCAAAGTGGCTAGCTTTCATCCCAACACAGTTTATAGGGCCATACGGTACATAGTTTTCAAGTTACAGACTAAGCTAAGCAAAATGAATCTTTTTTTTTTTACTGTGAAAATGGCACTTTGGGACTGTGAAAGGGTTAGGGTTAGGGTTAGGGTTTTGGCCCTGTTGTCCCAAACTGCCCCAGCACTTCCCACATTGCTCAAAGTGGCTAGCTTTCATCCCAACACAGTTTATAGGGCCATACGGTACATAGTTTTCAAGTTACAGACTAAGCTAAGCAAAAGTGAACCAGGCCTTTTTACTGTGAAAACGGCACTTTGGGACTGTGAAAGTGACATTTTGGCCCTGTTGTCCCAAACTGCCCCAGCACTTCCCACATTGCTCAAAGTGGCTAGCTTTCATCCCAACACAGTTTAAGGGCCATACGGTACATAGTTTTCAAGTTACAGACTAAGCTAAGCAAAAGTGAACCAGGCCTTTTTACTGTGAAAATGGCACTTTGGGACTGTGAAAGTGACATTTTGGCCCTGTTGTCCCAAACTGCCCCAGCACTTCCCACATTGCTCAAAGTGGCTAGCTTTCATCCCAACACAGTTTATAGGGCCATACGGTACATAGTTTTCAAGTTACAGACTAAGCTAAGCAAAATGAATCTTTTTTTTTTTACTGTGAAAATGGCACTTTGGGACTGTGAAAGGGTTAGGGTTAGGGTTAGGGTTTTGGCCCTGTTGTCCCAAACTGCCCCAGCACTTCCCACATTGCTCAAAGTGGCTAGCTTTCATCCCAACACAGTTTATAGGGCCATACGGTACATAGTTTTCAAGTTACAGACTAAGCTAAGCAAAAGTGAACCAGGCCTTTTTACTGTGAAAACGGCACTTTGGGACTGTGAAAGTGACATTTTGACCCTGTTGTCCCAAACTGCCCCAGCACTTCCCACATTGCTCAAAGTGGCTAGCTTTCATCCCAACACAGTTTATAGGGCCATACGGTACATAGTTTTCAAGTTACAGACTAAGCTAAGCAAAAGTGAACCAGGCCTTTTTACTGTGAAAATGGCACTTTGGGACTGTGAAAGTGACATTTTGGCCCTGTTGTCCCAAACTGCCCCAGCACTTCCCACATTGCTCAAAGTGGCTAGCTTTCATCCCAACACAGTTTATAGGGCCATACGGTACATAGTTTTCAAGTTACAGACTAAGCTAAGCAAAATGAATCTTTTTTTTTTTACTGTGAAAATGGCACTTTGGGACTGTGAAAGGGTTAGGGTTAGGGTTAGGGTTTTGGCCCTGTTGTCCCAAACTGCCCCAGCACTTCCCACATTGCTCAAAGTGGCTAGCTTTCATCCCAACACAGTTTATAGGGCCATACGGTACATAGTTTTCAAGTTACAGACTAAGCTAAGCAAAAGTGAACCAGGCCTTTTTACTGTGAAAACGGCACTTTGGGACTGTGAAAGTGACATTTTGGCCCTGTTGTCCCAAACTGCCCCAGCACTTCCCACATTGCTCAAAGTGGCTAGCTTTCATCCCAACACAGTTTATAGGGCCATACGGTACATAGTTTTCAAGTTACAGACTAAGCTAAGCAAAAGTGAACCAGGCCTTTTTACTGTGAAAATGGCACTTTGGGACTGTGAAAGTGACATTTTGGCCCTGTTGTCCCAAACTGCCCCAGCACTTCCCACATTGCTCAAAGTGGCTAGCTTTCATCCCAACACAGTTTATAGGGCCATACGGTACATAGTTTTCAAGTTACAGACTAAGCTAAGCAAAAGTGAACCAGGCCTTTTTACTGTGAAAACGGCACTTTGGGACTGTGAAAGTGACATTTTGGCCCTGTTGTCCCAAACTGCCCCAGCACTTCCCACATTGCTCAAAGTGGCTAGCTTTCATCCCAACACAGTTTATAGGGCCATACGGTACATAGTTTTCAAGTTACAGACTAAGCTAAGCAAAAGTGAACCAGGCCTTTTTACTGTGAAAATGGCACTTTGGGACTGTGAAAGTGACATTTTGGCCCTGTTGTCCCAAACTGCCCCAGCACTTCCCACATTGCTCAAAGTGGCTAGCTTTCATCCCAACACAGTTTATAGGGCCATACGGTACATAGTTTTCAAGTTACAGACTAAGCTAAGCAAAATGAATCTTTTTTTTTTTACTGTGAAAATGGCACTTTGGGACTGTGAAAGGGTTAGGGTTAGGGTTAGGGTTTTGGCCCTGTTGTCCCAAACTGCCCCAGCACTTCCCACATTGCTCAAAGTGGCTAGCTTTCATCCCAACACAGTTTATAGGGCCATACGGTACATAGTTTTCAAGTTACAGACTAAGCTAAGCAAAAGTGAACCAGGCCTTTTTACTGTGAAAATGGCACTTTGGGACTGTGAAAGTGACATTTTGGCCCTGTTGTCCCAAACTGCCCCAGCACTTCCCACATTGCTCAAAGTGGCTAGCTTTCATCCCAACACAGTTTATAGGGCCATACGGTACATAGTTTTCAAGTTACAGACTAAGCTAAGCAAAATTAATCTTTTTTTTTTTACTGTGAAAATGGCACTTTGGGACTGTGAAAGGGTTAGGGTTAGGGTTTTGGCCCTGTTGTCCCAAACTGCCCCAGCACTTCCCACATTGCTCAAAGTGGCTAGCTTTCATCCCAACACAGTTTATAGGGCCATACGGTACATAGTTTTCAAGTTACAGACTAAGCTAAGCAAAAGTGAACCAGGCCTTTTTACTGTGAAAATGGCACTTTGGGACTGTGAAAGTGACATTTTGGCCCTGTTGTCCCAAACTGCCCCAGCACTTCCCACATTGCTCAAAGTGGCTAGCTTTCATCCCAACACAGTTTATAGGGCCATACGGTACATAGTTTTCAAGTTACAGACTAAGCTAAGCAAATTAATCTTTTTTTTTTTACTGTGAAAATGGCACTTTGGGACTGTGAAAGGGTTGGGGTTAGGGTTAGGGTTTTGGCCCTGTTGTCCCAAACTGCCCCAGCACTTCCCACATTGCTCAAAGTGGCTAGCTTTCATCCCAACACAGTTTATAGGGCCATACGGTACATAGTTTTCAAGTTACAGACTAAGCTAAGCAAAAGTGAACAAGGCCTTTTTACTGTGAAAATGGCACTTTGGGACTGTGAAAGTGACATTTTGGCCCTGTTGTCCCAAACTGCCCCAGCACTTCCCACATTGCTCAAAGTGGCTAGCTTTCATCCCAACACAGTTTATAGGGCCATACGGTACATAGTTTTCAAGTTACAGACTAAGCTAAGCAAAAGTGAACCAGGCCTTTTTACTGTGAAAATGGCACTTTGGGACTGTGAAAGTGACATTTTGGCCCTGTTGTCCCAAACTGCCCCAGCACTTCCCACATTGCTCAAAGTGGCTAGCTTTCATCCCAACACAGTTTATAGGGCCATACGGTACATAGTTTTCAAGTTACAGACTAAGCTAAGCAAAAGTGAACCAGGCCTTTTTACTGTGAAAATGGCACTTTGGGACTGTGAAAGTGACATTTTGGCCCTGTTGTCCCAAACTGCCCCAGCACTTCCCACATTGCTCAAAGTGGCTAGCTTTCATCCCAACACAGTTTATAGGGCCATACGGTACATAGTTTTCAAGTTACAGACTAAGCTAAGCAAAATGAATCTTTTTTTTTTTACTGTGAAAATGGCACTTTGGGACTGTGAAAGGGTTGGGGTTAGGGTTAGGGTTTTGGCCCTGTTGTCCCAAACTGCCCCAGCACTTCCCACATTGCTCAAAGTGGCTAGCTTTCATCCCAACACAGTTTATAGGGCCATACGGTACATAGTTTTCAAGTTACAGACTAAGCTAAGCAAAATTAATCTTTTTTTTTTTACTGTGAAAATGGCACTTTGGGACTGTGAAAGGGTTAGGGTTAGGGTTAGGGTTTTGGCCCTGTTGTCCCAAACTGCCCCAGCACTTCCCACATTGCTCAAAGTGGCTAGCTTTCATCCCAACACAGTTTATAGGGCCATACGGTACATAGTTTTCAAGTTACAGACTAAGCTAAGCAAAAGTGAACCAGGCCTTTTTACTGTGAAAATGGCACTTTGGGACTGTGAAAGTGACATTTTGGCCCTGTTGTCCCAAACTGCCCCAGCACTTCCCACATTGCTCAAAGTGGCTAGCTTTCATCCCAACACAGTTTATAGGGCCATACGGTACATAGTTTTCAAGTTACAGACTAAGCTAAGCAAAATGAATCTTTTTTTTTTTACTGTGAAAATGGCACTTTGGGACTGTGAAAGGGTTAGGGTTAGGGTTAGGGTTTTGGCCCTGTTGTCCCAAACTGCCCCAGCACTTCCCACATTGCTCAAAGTGGCTAGCTTTCATCCCAACACAGTTTATAGGGCCATACGGTACATAGTTTTCAAGTTACAGACTAAGCTAAGCAAAAGTGAACCAGGCCTTTTTACTGTGAAAATGGCACTTTGGGACTGTGAAAGTGACATTTTGGCCCTGTTGTCCCAAACTGCCCCAGCACTTCCCACATTGCTCAAAGTGGCTAGCTTTCATCCCAACACAGTTTATAGGGCCATACGGTACATAGTTTTCAAGTTACAGACTAAGCTAAGCAAAATGAATCTTTTTTTTTTTACTGTGAAAATGGCACTTTGGGACTGTGAAAGGGTTGGGGTTAGGGTTAGGGTTTTGGCCCTGTTGTCCCAAACTGCCCCAGCACTTCCCACATTGCTCAAAGTGGCTAGCTTTCATCCCAACACAGTTTATAGGGCCATACGGTACATAGTTTTCAAGTTACAGACTAAGCTAAGCAAAATGAATCTTTTTTTTTTTACTGTGAAAATGGCACTTTGGGACTGTGAAAGGGTTAGGGTTAGGGTTAGGGTTTTGGCCCTGTTGTCCCAAACTGCCCCAGCACTTCCCACATTGCTCAAAGTGGCTAGCTTTCATCCCAACACAGTTTATAGGGCCATACGGTACATAGTTTTCAAGTTACAGACTAAGCTAAGCAAAAGTGAACCA
Source organism: Protomyctophum bolini (assembly GCF_963924005.1). Lineage (NCBI taxonomy): Eukaryota > Metazoa > Chordata > Actinopteri > Myctophiformes > Myctophidae > Protomyctophum > Protomyctophum bolini. The sequence continues at coordinate 33,991 of NW_027665384.1, read as the reverse complement.
GGCCTTTTTACTGTGAAAATGGCACTTTGGGACTGTGAAAGTGACATTTTGGCCCTGTTGTCCCAAACTGCCCCAGCACTTCCCACATTGCTCAAAGTGGCTAGCTTTCATCCCAACACAGTTTATAGGGCCATACGGTACATAGTTTTCAAGTTACAGACTAAGCTAAGCAAAATGAATCTTTTTTTTTTTACTGTGAAAATGGCACTTTGGGACTGTGAAAGGGTTAGGGTTAGGGTTAGGGTTTTGGCCCTGTTGTCCCAAACTGCCCCAGCACTTCCCACATTGCTCAAAGTGGCTAGCTTTCATCCCAACACAGTTTATAGGGCCATACGGTACATAGTTTTCAAGTTACAGACTAAGCTAAGCAAAAGTGAACCAGGCCTTTTTACTGTGAAAACGGCACTTTGGGACTGTGAAAGTGACATTTTGGCCCTGTTGTCCCAAACTGCCCCAGCACTTCCCACATTGCTCAAAGTGGCTAGCTTTCATCCCAACACAGTTTATAGGGCCATACGGTACATAGTTTTCAAGTTACAGACTAAGCTAAGCAAAAGTGAACCAGGCCTTTTTACTGTGAAAATGGCACTTTGGGACTGTGAAAGTGACATTTTGGCCCTGTTGTCCCAAACTGCCCCAGCACTTCCCACATTGCTCAAAGTAGCTAGCTTTCATCCCAACACAGTTTATAGGGCCATACGGTACATAGTTTTCAAGTTACAGACTAAGCTAAGCAAAAGTGAACCAGGCCTTTTTACTGTGAAAACGGCACTTTGGGACTGTGAAAGTGACATTTTGGCCCTGTTGTCCCAAACTGCCCCAGCACTTCCCACATTGCTCAAAGTGGCTAGCTTTCATCCCAACACAGTTTATAGGGCCATACGGTACATAGTTTTCAAGTTACAGACTAAGCTAAGCAAAAGTGAACCAGGCCTTTTTACTGTGAAAATGGCACTTTGGGACTGTGAAAGTGACATTTTGGCCCTGTTGTCCCAAACTGCCCCAGCACTTCCCACATTGCTCAAAGTGGCTAGCTTTCATCCCAACACAGTTTATAGGGCCATACGGTACATAGTTTTCAAGTTACAGACTAAGCTAAGCAAAATGAATCTTTTTTTTTTTACTGTGAAAATGGCACTTTGGGACTGTGAAAGGGTTAGGGTTAGGGTTAGGGTTTTGGCCCTGTTGTCCCAAACTGCCCCAGCACTTCCCACATTGCTCAAAGTGGCTAGCTTTCATCCCAACACAGTTTATAGGGCCATACGGTACATAGTTTTCAAGTTACAGACTAAGCTAAGCAAAAGTGAACCAGGCCTTTTTACTGTGAAAATGGCACTTTGGGACTGTGAAAGTGACATTTTGGCCCTGTTGTCCCAAACTGCCCCAGCACTTCCCACATTGCTCAAAGTGGCTAGCTTTCATCCCAACACAGTTTATAGGGCCATACGGTACATAGTTTTCAAGTTACAGACTAAGCTACTTTAATAATATACTTTAATAATATACTTAATAATATAGTTTAATAATATTGTTTAATAATATACTTTAATAATATAGTTTAATAATATACTTTAATAATATACTTTAATAATATAGTTGAATAATATACTTTAATAATATACTTTAATAATATAGTTTAATAATAAAGTTTAATAATATACTTTAATAATATACTTTAATAATATAGTTTAATAATATACTTTAATAGTATACTTTAATAAAATTGGAACGATACAGAGTAGATTAGTTTGTTTCCTAAAATTGGAACAATACAGTAATTTGTTTTTTTCCTAAAATTGGAACGATACAGAGTAGATTGTTTTTCTGCTAAAATTGGAACGAAACAGTAATTTGTTTTTTTCTAAAATTGGAACGATACAGAGTAGATTGGTTTTCTGCTAAAATTGGAACGAAACAGTAATTCGTTTTTTCTAAAATTTGAACGATACAGAGTAGATTAGTTTGTTTCCTAAAATTGGAACAATACAGTAATTTGTTTTTTTCAAAAAATGGAACAATACAGAGTAGATTGGTTTTCTGCTAAAATTGGAACAATACAGTAATTTGTTTTTTTCTAAAATTGGAACGATACAGAGTAGATTGGTTTTCTGCTAAAATTGGAACGAAACAGTAATTTGTTTTTTTCTAAAATTGGAACGATACAGAGTAGATTGGTTTTCTGCTAAAATTGGAACGAAACAGTAATTTGTTTTTTTCTAAAATTGGAACGATACAGAGTAGATTAGTTTGTTTCCTAAAATTGGAACAATACAGTAATTTGTTTTTTTCCTAAAATTGGAACGATACAGAGTAGATTGTTTTTCTGCTAAAATTGGAACGAAACAGTAATTTGTTTTTTTCAAAAATTGGAACGATACAGAGTAGATTGGTTTTCTGCTAAAATTGGAACGAAACAGTAGGTTAATTTTTTTCTAAAATTGGAACGATAGAGTAGATTAGTTTTCTGCTAAAATTGGAACAAAATTATTTTCTAAAATTGGAACGATACAGAGTAGATTGGTTTTCTGCTAAAATTGGAACAAAATTATTTTTTTTCTAAAATTGGAACGATACAGGGTAGATTGGTTTTCTGCTAAAATTGGAACAAAACAGTAATTTGTTTTTTTCTAAAATTGGAACGATACAGAGTAGATTGGTTTTCTGCTAAAATTGGAACAATTTTTTTTTTTTTCTAAAATTGGAACGATACAGGGTAGATTGGTTTTCTGCTAAAATTGGAACAAAACAGTAATTTGTTTTTTTCTAAAATTGGAACGATACAGAGTAGATTGGTTTTCTGCTAAAATTGGAACGAAACAGTAATTTGTTTTTTTCTAAAATTGGAACGATACAGAGTAGATTGGTTTTCTGCTAAAATTGGAACGAAACAGTAATTTGTTTTTTTCTAAAATTGGAACGATACAGAGTAGATTGGTTTTCTGCTAAAATTGGAACGAAACAGTAATTCGTTTTTTCTAAAATTGGAACGATACAGAGTAGATTAGTTTGTTTCCTAAAATTGGAACAATACAGTAATTTGTTTTTTTCTAAAAATGGAACGATACAGAGTAGATTGGTTTTCTGCTAAAATTGGAACGAAACAGTAATTTGTTTTTTTCTAAAATTGGAACGATACAGAGTAGATTGGTTTTCTGCTAAAATTGGAACGAAACAGTAATTCGTTTTTTCTAAAATTGGAACGATACAGAGTAGATTAGTTTGTTTCCTAAAATTGGAACGAAACAGTAATTTGTTTTTTCTAAAATTGGAACGATACAGAGTAGATTAGTTTGTTTCCTAAAATTGGAACAATACAGTAATTTGTTTTTTTCAAAAATTGGAACGATACTGAGTAGATTGGTTTTCTGCTAAAATTGGAACAATACAGTAATTTGTTTTTTTCTAAAATTGGAACGATACAGGGTAGATTGGTTTTCTGCTAAAATTGGAACAAAACAGTAATTTGTTTTTTTCTAAAATTGGAACGATACAGAGTAGATTGGTTTTCTGCTAAAATTGGAACAAAACAGTAATTTGTTTTTTTCTAAAATTGGAACGATACAGAGTAGATTGGTTTTCTGCTAAAATTGGAACGAAACAGTAATTTGTTTTTTCTAAAATTGGAACGATACAGAGTTGATTGGTTTTCTGCTAAAATTGGAACAAAACAGTAATTCGTTTTTTTCTAAAATTGGAACGAGACAGAGTAGATTGGTTTTCTGCTAAAATTGGAACGAAACAGTAATTCGTTTTTTCTAAAATTTGAACGATACAGAGTAGATTAGTTTGTTTCCTAAAATTGGAACAATACAGTAATTTTTTTCTTTCCTAAAATTGGAACGATACAGAGTAGATTGTTTTTCTGCAAAAATTGGAACGAAACAGTAATTTGTTTTTTTCTAAAATTGGAACGATACAGAGTAGATTGGTTTTCTGCTAAAATTGGAACGAAACAGTAATTCGTTTTTTCTAAAATTTGAACGATACAGAGTAGATTAGTTTGTTTCCTAAAATTGGAACAATACAGTAATTTGTTTTTTTCAAAAATTGGAACGATACAGAGTAGATTGGTTTTCTGCTAAAATTGGAACAATACAGTAATTTGTTTTTTTCTAAAATTGGAACGATACAGGGTAGATTGGTTTTCTGCTAAAATTGGAACAAAACAGTAATTTGGTTTTTTCTAAAATTGGAACGATACAGAGTAGATTGGTTTTCTGCTAAAATTGGAACGAAACAGTAATTTGTTTTTTCTAAAATTGGAACGATACAGAGTTGATTGGTTTTCTGCTAAAATTGGAACAAAACAGTAATTTGTTTTTTTCTAAAATTGGAACGAGACAGAGTAGATTGGTTTTCTGCTAAAATTGGAACGAAACAGTAATTCGTTTTTTCTAAAATTTGAACGATACAGAGTAGATTAGTTTGTTTCCTAAAATTGGAACAATACAGTAATTTGTTTTTTTCCTAAAATTGGAACGATACAGAGTAGATTAGTTTTCTGCTAAAATTGGAACAAAATTATTTTCTAAAATTGGAACGATACAGAGTAGATTGGTTTTCTGCTAAAATTGGAACAAAATTATTTTTTTTCTAAAATTGGAACGATACAGGGTAGATTGGTTTTCTGCTAAAATTGGAACAAAACAGCAATTTGTTTTTTTCTAAAATTGGAACGATACAGAGTAGATTGGTTTTCTGCTAAAATTGGAACGAAACAGTAATTTGTTTTTTTCTAAAATTGGAACGATACAGAGTAGATTGGTTTTCTGCTAAAATTGGAACGAAACAGTAATTCGTTTTTTCTAAAATTTGAACGATACAGAGTAGATTAGTTTGTTTCCTAAAATTGGAACAATACAGTAATTTGTTTTTTTCAAAAATTGGAACGATACAGAGTAGATTGGTTTTCTGCTAAAATTGGAACAATACAGTAATTTGTTTTTTTCTAAAATTGGAACGATACAGGGTAGATTGGTTTTCTGCTAAAATTGGAACAAAACAGTAATTTGGTTTTTTCTAAAATTGGAACGATACAGAGTAGATTGGTTTTCTGCTAAAATTGGAACGAAACAGTAATTTGTTTTTTCTAAAATTGGAACGATACAGAGTTGATTGGTTTTCTGCTAAAATTGGAACAAAACAGTAATTTGTTTTTGTCTAAAATTGGAACGAGACAGAGTAGATTGGTTTTCTGCTAAAATTGGAACGAAACAGTAATTCGTTTTTTCTAAAATTTGAACGATACAGAGTAGATTAGTTTGTTTCCTAAAATTGGAACAATACAGTAATTTGTTTTTTTCCTAAAATTGGAACGATACAGAGTAGATTAGTTTTCTGCTAAAATTGGAACAAAATTATTTTCTAAAATTGGAACGATACAGAGTAGATTGGTTTTCTGCTAAAATTGGAACAAAATTATTTTTTTTCTAAAATTGGAACGATACAGGGTAGATTGGTTTTCTGCTAAAATTGGAACAAAACAGTAATTTGTTTTTTTCTAAAATTGGAACGATACAGAGTAGATTGGTTTTCTGCTAAAATTGGAACGAAACAGTAATTTGTTTTTTTCTAAAATTGGAACGATACAGAGTAGATTGGTTTTCTGCTAAAATTGGAACAAAACAGTAATTTGTTTTTTTCTAAAATTGGAACGATACAGAGTAGATTGGTTTTCTGCTAAAATTGGAACGAAACAGTAATTTGTTTTTTCTAAAATTGGAACGATACAGAGTTGATTGGTTTTCTGCTAAAATTGGAACAAAACAGTAATTCGTTTTTTTCTAAAATTGGAACGAGACAGAGTAGATTGGTTTTCTGCTAAAATTGGAACGAAACAGTAATTCGTTTTTTCTAAAATTTGAACGATACAGAGTAGATTAGTTTGTTTCCTAAAATTGGAACAATACAGTAATTTGTTTTTTTCCTAAAATTGGAACGATACAGAGTAGATTGTTTTTCTGCAAAAATTGGAACGAAACAGTAATTTGTTTTTTTCTAAAATTGGAACGATACAGAGTAGATTGGTTTTCTGCTAAAATTGGAACGAAACAGTAATTCGTTTTTTCTAAAATTTGAACGATACAGAGTAGATTAGTTTGTTTCCTAAAATTGGAACAATACAGTAATTTGTTTTTTTCAAAAATTGGAACGATACAGAGTAGATTGGTTTTCTGCTAAAATTGGAACAATACAGTAATTTGTTTTTTTCTAAAATTGGAACGATACAGGGTAGATTGGTTTTCTGCTAAAATTGGAACAAAACAGTAATTTGGTTTTTTCTAAAATTGGAACGATACAGAGTAGATTGGTTTTCTGCTAAAATTGGAACGAAACAGTAATTTGTTTTTTCTAAAATTGGAACGATACAGAGTTGATTGGTTTTCTGCTAAAATTGGAACAAAACAGTAATTTGTTTTTTTCTAAAATTGGAACGAGACAGAGTAGATTGGTTTTCTGCTAAAATTGGAACGAAACAGTAATTCGTTTTTTCTAAAATTTGAACGATACAGAGTAGATTAGTTTGTTTCCTAAAATTGGAACAATACAGTAATTTGTTTTTTTCCTAAAATTGGAACGATACAGAGTAGATTAGTTTTCTGCTAAAATTGGAACAAAATTATTTTCTAAAATTGGAACGATACAGAGTAGATTGGTTTTCTGCTAAAATTGGAACAAAATTATTTTTTTTCTAAAATTGGAACGATACAGGGTAGATTGGTTTTCTGCTAAAATTGGAACAAAACAGTAATTTGTTTTTTTCTAAAATTGGAACGATACAGAGTAGATTGGTTTTCTGCTAAAATTGGAACGAAACAGTAATTTGTTTTTTTCTAAAATTGGAACGATACAGAGTAGATTGGTTTTCTGCTAAAATTGGAACGAAACAGTAATTCGTTTTTTCTAAAATTTGAACGATACAGAGTAGATTAGTTTGTTTCCTAAAATTGGAACAATACAGTAATTTGTTTTTTTCAAAAATTGGAACGATACAGAGTAGATTGGTTTTCTGCTAAAATTGGAACGAAACAGTAATTTGTTTTTTTCTAAAATTGGAACGATACAGAGTAGATTGGTTTTCTGCTAAAATTGGAACGAAACAGTAATTCGTTTTTTCTAAAATTGGAACGATACAGAGTAGATTAGTTTGTTTCCTAAAATTGGAACAATACAGTAATTTGTTTTTTTCTAAAATTGGAACGATACAGAGTAGATTGGTTTTCTGCTAAAATTGGAACGAAACAGTAATTTGTTTTTTTCTAAAATTGGAACGATACAGAGTAGATTGGTTTTCTGCTAAAATTGGAACGAAACAGTAATTCGTTTTTTCTCAAATTGGAACGATACAGAGTAGATTAGTTTGTTTCCTAAAATTGGAACGAAACAGTAATTTGTTTTTTCTAAAATTGGAACGATACAGAGTAGATTAGTTTGTTTCCTAAAATTGGAACAATACAGTAATTTGTTTTTTTCAAAAATTGGAACGATACTGAGTAGATTGGTTTTCTGCTAAAATTGGAACAATACAGTAATTTGTTTTTTTCTAAAATTGGAACGATACAGGGTAGATTGGTTTTCTGCTAAAATTGGAACAAAACAGTAATTTGTTTTTTTCTAAAATTGGAACGATACAGAGTAGATTGGTTTTCTGCTAAAATTGGAACAAAACAGTAATTTGTTTTTTTCTAAAATTGGAACGATACAGAGTAGATTGGTTTTCTGCTAAAATTGGAACGAAACAGTAATTTGTTTTTTCTAAAATTGGAACGATACAGAGTTGATTGGTTTTCTGCTAAAATTGGAACAAAACAGTAATTCGTTTTTTTCTAAAATTGGAACGAGACAGAGTAGATTGGTTTTCTGCTAAAATTGGAACGAAACAGTAATTCGTTTTTTCTAAAATTGGAACGATACAGAGTAGATTAGTTTGTTTCCTAAAATTGGAACAATACAGTAATTTGTTTTTTTCCTAAAATTGGAACGATACAGAGTAGATTGGTTTTCTGCTAAAATTGGAACGAAACAGTAATTCGTTTTTTCTAAAATTTGAACGATACAGAGTAGATTAGTTTGTTTCCTAAAATTGGAACAATACAGTAATTTGTTTTTTTCCTAAAATTGGAACGATACAGAGTAGATTAGTTTTCTGCTAAAATTGGAACAAAATTATTTTCTAAAATTGGAACGATACAGAGTAGATTGGTTTTCTGCTAAAATTGGAACAAAATTATTTTTTTTCTAAAATTGGAACGATACAGGGTAGATTGGTTTTCTGCTAAAATTGGAACGAAACAGTAATTTGTTTTTTTCTAAAATTGGAACGATACAGAGTAGATTGGTTTTCTGCTAAAATTGGAACGAAACAGTAATTTGTTTTTTTCTAAAATTGGAACGATACAGAGTAGATTGGTTTTCTGCTAAAATTGGAACAAAACAGTAATTTGTTTTTTTCTAAAATTGGAACGATACAGAGTAGATTGGTTTTCTGCTAAAATTGGAACGAAACAGTAATTTGTTTTTTCTAAAATTGGAACGATACAGAGTTGATTGGTTTTCTGCTAAAATTGGAACAAAACAGTAATTCGTTTTTTTCTAAAATTGGAACGAGACAGAGTAGATTGGTTTTCTGCTAAAATTGGAACGAAACAGTAATTCGTTTTTTCTAAAATTTGAACGATACAGAGTAGATTAGTTTGTTTCCTAAAATTGGAACAATACAGTAATTTGTTTTTTTCCTAAAATTGGAACGATACAGAGTAGATTGTTTTTCTGCAAAAATTGGAACGAAACAGTAATTTGTTTTTTTCTAAAATTGGAACGATACAGAGTAGATTGGTTTTCTGCTAAAATTGGAACGAAACAGTAATTCGTTTTTTCTAAAATTTGAACGATACAGAGTAGATTAGTTTGTTTCCTAAAATTGGAACAATACAGTAATTTGTTTTTTTCAAAAATTGGAACGATACAGAGTAGATTGGTTTTCTGCTAAAATTGGAACAATACAGTAATTTGTTTTTTTCTAAAATTGGAACGATACAGGGTAGATTGGTTTTCTGCTAAAATTGGAACAAAACAGTAATTTGGTTTTTTCTAAAATTGGAACGATACAGAGTAGATTGGTTTTCTGCTAAAATTGGAACGAAACAGTAATTTGTTTTTTCTAAAATTGGAACGATACAGAGTTGATTGGTTTTCTGCTAAAATTGGAACAAAACAGTAATTTGTTTTTTTCTAAAATTGGAACGAGACAGAGTAGATTGGTTTTCTGCTAAAATTGGAACGAAACAGTAATTCGTTTTTTCTAAAATTTGAACGATACAGAGTAGATTAGTTTGTTTCCTAAGATTGGAACAATACAGTAATTTGTTTTTTTCCTAAAATTGGAACGATACAGAGTAGATTAGTTTTCTGCTAAAATTGGAACAAAATTATTTTCTAAAATTGGAACGATACAGAGTAGATTGGTTTTCTGCTAAAATTGGAACAAAATTATTTTTTTTCTAAAATTGGAACGATACAGGGTAGATTGGTTTTCTGCTAAAATTGGAACAAAACAGTAATTTGTTTTTTTCTAAAATTGGAACGATACAGAGTAGATTGGTTTTCTGCTAAAATTGGAACGAAACAGTAATTTGTTTTTTTCTAAAATTGGAACGATACAGAGTAGATTGGTTTTCTGCTAAAATTGGAACGAAACAGTAATTCGTTTTTTCTAAAATTTGAACGATACAGAGTAGATTAGTTTGTTTCCTAAAATTGGAACAATACAGTAATTTGTTTTTTTCAAAAATTGGAACGATACAGAGTAGATTGGTTTTCTGCTAAAATTGGAACGAAACAGTAATTTGTTTTTTTCTAAAATTGGAACGATACAGAGTAGATTGGTTTTCTGCTAAAATTGGAACGAAACAGTAATTCGTTTTTTCTAAAATTGGAACGATACAGAGTAGATTAGTTTGTTTCCTAAAATTGGAACAATACAGTAATTTGTTTTTTTCTAAAATTGGAACGATACAGAGTAGATTGGTTTTCTGCTAAAATTGGAACGAAACAGTAATTTGTTTTTTTCTAAAATTGGAACGATACAGAGTAGATTGGTTTTCTGCTAAAATTGGAACGAAACAGTAATTCGTTTTTTCTCAAATTGGAACGATACAGAGTAGATTAGTTTGTTTCCTAAAATTGGAACGAAACAGTAATTTGTTTTTTCTAAAATTGGAACGATACAGAGTAGATTAGTTTGTTTCCTAAAATTGGAACAATACAGTAATTTGTTTTTTTCAAAAATTGGAACGATACTGAGTAGATTGGTTTTCTGCTAAAATTGGAACAATACAGTAATTTGTTTTTTTCTAAAATTGGAACGATACAGGGTAGATTGGTTTTCTGCTAAAATTGGAACAAAACAGTAATTTGTTTTTTTCTAAAATTGGAACGATACAGAGTAGATTGGTTTTCTGCTAAAATTGGAACAAAACAGTAATTTGTTTTTTTCTAAAATTGGAACGATACAGAGTAGATTGGTTTTCTGCTAAAATTGGAACGAAACAGTAATTTGTTTTTTCTAAAATTGGAACGATACAGAGTTGATTGGTTTTCTGCTAAAATTGGAACAAAACAGTAATTCGTTTTTTTCTAAAATTGGAACGAGACAGAGTAGATTGGTTTTCTGCTAAAATTGGAACGAAACAGTAATTCGTTTTTTCTAAAATTTGAACGATACAGAGTAGATTAGTTTGTTTCCTAAAATTGGAACAATACAGTAATTTGTTTTTTTCCTAAAATTGGAACGATACAGAGTAGATTGTTTTTCTGCAAAAATTGGAACGAAACAGTAATTTGTTTTTTTCTAAAATTGGAACGATACAGAGTAGATTGGTTTTCTGCTAAAATTGGAACGAAACAGTAATTTGTTTTTTTCTAAAATTGGAACGATACAGAGTAGATTGGTTTTCTGCTAAAATTGGAACGAAACAGTAATTTGTTTTTTTCTAAAATTGGAACGATACAGAGTAGATTGGTTTTCTGCTAAAATTGGAACGAAACAGTAATTCGTTTTTTCTAAAATTTGAACGATACAGAGTAGATTAGTTTGTTTCCTAAAATTGGAACAATACAGTAATTTGTTTTTTTCAAAAATTGGAACGATACAGAGTAGATTGGTTTTCTGCTAAAATTGGAACAATACAGTAATTTGTTTTTTTCTAAAATTGGAACGATACAGGGTAGATTGGTTTTCTGCTAAAATTGGAACAAAACAGTAATTTGGTTTTTTCTAAAATTGGAACGATACAGAGTAGATTGGTTTTCTGCTAAAATTGGAACGAAACAGTAATTTGTTTTTTCTAAAATTGGAACGATACAGAGTTGATTGGTTTTCTGCTAAAATTGGAACAAAACAGTAATTTGTTTTTTTCTAAAATTGGAACGAGACAGAGTAGATTGGTTTTCTGCTAAAATTGGAACGAAACAGTAATTCGTTTTTTCTAAAATTTGAACGATACAGAGTAGATTAGTTTGTTTCCTAAAATTGGAACAATACAGTAATTTGTTTTTTTCCTAAAATTGGAACGATACAGAGTAGATTAGTTTTCTGCTAAAATTGGAACAAAATTATTTTCTAAAATTGGAACGATACAGAGTAGATTGGTTTTCTGCTAAAATTGGAACAAAATTATTTTTTTTCTAAAATTGGAACGATACAGGGTAGATTGGTTTTCTGCTAAAATTGGAACAAAACAGTAATTTGTTTTTTTCTAAAATTGGAACGATACAGAGTAGATTGGTTTTCTGCTAAAATTGGAACGAAACAGTAATTTGTTTTTTTCTAAAATTGGAACGATACAGAGTAGATTGGTTTTCTGCTAAAATTGGAACGAAACAGTAATTTGTTTTTTTCTAAAATTGGAACGATACAGAGTAGATTGGTTTTCTGCTAAAATTGGAACAAAATTTTTTTTTTTCTAAAATTGGAACGATACAGGGTAGATTGGTCTTCTGCTAAAATTGGAACAAAACAGTAATTTGTTTTTTTCTAAAATTGGAACGATACAGAGTAGATTGGTTTTCTGCTAAAATTGGAACGAAACAGTAATTTGTTTTTTCTAAAATTGGAACGATACAGAGTAGATTGGTTTTCTGCTAAAATTGGAACGAAACAGTAATTTGTTTTTTTCTAAAATTGGAACGATACAGAGTAGATTGGTTTTCTGCTAAAATTGGAACGAAACAGTAATTCGTTTTTTTCTAAAATTGGAACGATACAGAGTAGATTGGTTTTCTGCTAAAATTGGAACGAAACAGTAATTTGTTTTTTTCTAAAATTGGAACGATACAGAGTAGATTGGTTTTCTGCTAAAATTGGAACAAAATTTTTTTTTTTCTAAAATTGGAACGATACAGGGTAGATTGGTCTTCTGCTAAAATTGGAACAAAACAGTAATTTGTTTTTTTCTAAAATTGGAACGATACAGAGTAGATTGGTTTTCTGCTAAAATTGGAACGAAACAGTAATTTGTTTTTTCTAAAATTGGAACGATACAGAGTAGATTGGTTTTCTGCTAAAATTGGAACGAAACAGTAATTTGTTTTTTTCTAAAATTGGAACGATACAGAGTAGATTGGTTTTCTGCTAAAATTGGAACGAAACAGTAATTCGTTTTTTCTAAAATTGGAACGATACAGAGTAGATTAGTTTGTTTCCTAAAATTGGAACAATACAGTAATTTGTTTTTTTCCTAAAATTGGAACGATACAGAGTAGATTGGTTTTCTGCTAAAATTGGAACAAAACAGTAATTTGTTTTTTTCTAAAATTGGAACGATACAGAGTAGATTGGTTTTCTGCTAAAATTGGAACGAAACAGTAATTTGTTTTTTTCTAAAATTGGAACGATACAGAGTAGATTGGTTTTCTGCTAAAATTGGAACGAAACAGTAATTCGTTTTTTCTAAAATTTGAACGATACAGAGTAGATTAGTTTGTTTCCTAAAATTGGAACAATACAGTAATTTGTTTTTTTCAAAAATTGGAACGATACAGAGTAGATTGGTTTTCTGCTAAAATTGGAACGAAACAGTAATTTGTTTTTTTCTAAAATTGGAACGATACAGAGTAGATTGGTTTTCTGCTAAAATTGGAACGAAACAGTAATTCGTTTTTTCTAAAATTTGAACGATACAGAGTAGATTAGTTTGTTTCCTAAAATTGGAACAATACAGTAATTTGTTTTTTTCAAAAATTGGAACGATACAGAGTAGATTGGTTTTCTGCTAAAATTGGAACAATACAGTAATTTGTTTTTTTCTAAAATTGGAACGATACAGGGTAGATTGGTTTTCTGCTAAAATTGGAACAAAACAGTAATTTGGTTTTTTCTAAAATTGGAACGATACAGAGTAGATTGGTTTTCTGCTAAAATTGGAACGAAACAGTAATTTGTTTTTTCTAAAATTGGAACGATACAGAGTTGATTGGTTTTCTGCTAAAATTGGAACAAAACAGTAATTTGTTTTTTTCTAAAATTGGAACGAGACAGAGTAGATTGGTTTTCTGCTAAAATTGGAACGAAACAGTAATTCGTTTTTTCTAAAATTTGAACGATACAGAGTAGATTAGTTTGTTTCCTAAAATTGGAACAATACAGTAATTTGTTTTTTTCCTAAAATTGGAACGATACAGAGTAGATTAGTTTTCTGCTAAAATTGGAACAAAATTATTTTCTAAAATTGGAACGATACAGAGTAGATTGGTTTTCTGCTAAAATTGGAACAAAATTATTTTTTTTCTAAAATTGGAACGATACAGGGTAGATTGGTTTTCTGCTAAAATTGGAACAAAACAGTAATTTGTTTTTTTCTAAAATTGGAACGATACAGAGTAGATTGGTTTTCTGCTAAAATTGGAACGAAACAGTAATTTGTTTTTTTCTAAAATTGGAACGATACAGAGTAGATTGGTTTTCTGCTAAAATTGGAACGAAACAGTAATTTGTTTTTTTCTAAAATTGGAACGATACAGAGTAGATTGGTTTTCTGCTAAAATTGGAACAAAATTTTTTTTTTTCTAAAATTGGAACGATACAGGGTAGATTGGTCTTCTGCTAAAATTGGAACAAAACAGTAATTTGTTTTTTTCTAAAATTGGAACGATACAGAGTAGATTGGTTTTCTGCTAAAATTGGAACGAAACAGTAATTTGTTTTTTCTAAAATTGGAACGATACAGAGTAGATTGGTTTTCTGCTAAAATTGGAACGAAACAGTAATTTGTTTTTTTCTAAAATTGGAACGATACAGAGTAGATTGGTTTTCTGCTAAAATTGGAACGAAACAGTAATTCGTTTTTTCTAAAATTGGAACGATACAGAGTAGATTAGTTTGTTTCCTAAAATTGGAACAATACAGTAATTTGTTTTTTTCCTAAAATTGGAACGATACAGAGTAGATTGTTTTTCTGCTAAAATTGGAACGAAACAGTAATTTGTTTTTTTCTAAAATTGGAACGATACAGAGTAGATTGGTTTTCTGCTAAAATTGGAACGAAACAGTAATTTGTTTTTTCTAAAATTTGAACGATACAGAGTAGATTAGTTTGTTTCCTAAAATTGGAACAATACAGTAATTTGTTTTTTTCAAAAATTGGAACGATACAGAGTAGATTGGTTTTCTGCTAAAATTGGAACAATACAGTAATTTGTTTTTTTCTAAAATTGGAACGATACAGGGTAGATTGGTTTTCTGCTAAAATTGGAACAAAACAGTAATTTGGTTTTTTCTAAAATTGGAACGATACAGAGTAGATTGGTTTTCTGCTAAAATTGGAACAAAACAGTAATTTGTTTTTTTCTAAAATTGGAACGATACAGGGTAGATTGGTTTTCTGCTAAAATTGGAACAAAACAGTAATTTGTTTTTTTCCTAAAATTGGAACGATACAGAGTAGATTGTTTTTCTGCTAAAATTGGAACGAAACAGTAATTTGTTTTTTTCTAAAATTGGAACGATACAGAGTAGATTGGTTTTCTGCTAAAATTGGAACGAAACAGTAATTCGTTTTTTCTAAAAATTTGAACGATACAGAGTAGATTGGTTTTCTGCTAAAATTGGAACAATACAGTAATTTGTTTTTTTCTAAAATTGGAACGATACAGGGTAGATTGGTTTTCTGCTAAAATTGGAACAAAACAGTAATTTGTTTTTTTCAAAAATTGGAACGATACAGAGTAGATTGGTTTTCTGCTAAAATTGGAACAATACAGTAATTTGTTTTTTTCTAAAATTGGAGCGATACAGGGTAGATTGGTTTTCTGCTAAAATTGGAACAAAACAGTAATTTGTTTTTTTCTAAAATTGGAACGATACAGAGTAGATTGGTTTTCTGCTAAAATTGGAACGAAACAGTAATTCGTTTTTTCTAAAAATTTGAACGATACAGAGTAGATTGGTTTTCTGCTAAAATTGGAACAATACAGTAATTTGTTTTTTTCTAAAATTGGAACGATACAGGGTAGATTGGTTTTCTGCTAAAATTGGAACAAAACAGTAATTTGTTTTTTTCAAAAATTGGAACGATACAGAGTAGATTGGTTTTCTGCTAAAATTGGAACAATACAGTAATTTGTTTTTTTCTAAAATTGGAGCGATACAGGGTAGATTGGTTTTCTGCTAAAATTGGAACAAAACAGTAATTTGTTTTTTTCTAAAATTGGAACGATACAGAGTAGATTGGTTTTCTGCTAAAATTGGAACGAAACAGTAATTAGTTTTTTCTAAAATTGGAACGATACAGAGTAGATTAGTTTGTTTCCTAAAATTGGAACAATACAGTAATTTGTTTTTTTCCTAAAATTGGAACGATACAGAGTAGATTGGTTTTCTGCTAAAATTGGAACGAAACAGTAATTTGTTTTTTCTAAAATTTGAACGATACAGAGTAGATTAGTTTGTTTCCTAAAATTGGAACAATACAGTAATTTGTTTTTTTCAAAAATTGGAACGATACAGAGTTGATTGGTTTTCTGCTAAAATTGGAACAATACAGTAATTTGTTTTTTTCTAAAATTGGAACGATACAGGGTAGATTGGTTTTCTGCTAAAATTGGAACGAAACAGTAATTTGTTTTTTTCTAAAATTGGAACGATACAGAGTAGATTGGTTTTCTGCTAAAATTGGAACGAAACAGTAATTAGTTTTTTCTAAAATTGGAACGATACAGAGTAGATTAGTTTGTTTCCTAAAATTGGAACAATACAGTAATTTGTTTTTTTCCTAAAATTGGAACGATACAGAGTAGATTGGTTTTCTGCTAAAATTGGAACGAAACAGGGTAGATTGGTTTTCTGCTAAAATTGGAACAAAACAGTAATTTGTTTTTTTCAAAAATTGGAACGATACAGAGTAGATTGGTTTTCTGCTAAAATTGGAACAATACAGTAATTTGTTTTTTTCTAAAATTGGAGCGATACAGGGTAGATTGGTTTTCTGCTAAAATTGGAACAAAACAGTAATTTGTTTTTTTCTAAAATTGGAACGATACAGAGTAGATTGGTTTTCTGCTAAAATTGGAACGAAACAGTAATTAGTTTTTTCTAAAATTGGAACGATACAGAGTAGATTAGTTTGTTTCCTAAAATTGGAACAATACAGTAATTTGTTTTTTTCCTAAAATTGGAACGATACAGAGTAGATTGGTTTTCTGCTAAAATTGGAACGAAACAGTAATTTGTTTTTTCTAAAATTTGAACGATACAGAGTAGATTAGTTTGTTTCCTAAAATTGGAACAATACAGTAATTTGTTTTTTTCAAAAATTGGAACGATACAGAGTAGATTGGTTTTCTGCTAAAATTGGAACAATACAGTAATTTGTTTTTTTCTAAAATTGGAACGATACAGGGTAGATTGGTTTTCTGCTAAAATTGGAACGAAACAGTAATTTGTTTTTTTCTAAAATTGGAACGATACAGAGTAGATTGGTTTTCTGCTAAAATTGGAACGAAACAGTAATTAGTTTTTTCTAAAATTGGAACGATACAGAGTAGATTAGTTTGTTTCCTAAAATTGGAACAATACAGTAATTTGTTTTTTTCCTAAAATTGGAACGATACAGAGTAGATTGGTTTTCTGCTAAAATTGGAACGAAACAGTAATTTGTTTTTTCTAAAATTTGAACGATACAGAGTAGATTAGTTTGTTTCCTAAAATTGGAACAATACAGTAATTTGTTTTTTTCAAAAATTGGAACGATACAGAGTAGATTGGTTTTCTGCTAAAATTGGAACAATACAGTAATTTGTTTTTTTCTAAAATTGGAACGATACAGGGTAGATTGGTTTTCTGCTAAAATTGGAACAAAACAGTAATTTGTTTTTTTCTAAAATTGGAACGATACAGAGTAGATTAGTTTTCTGCTAAAATTGGAACGAAACAGTAATTTGTTTTTTCTAAAATTTGAACGATACAGAGTAGATTAGTTTGTTTCCTAAAATTGGAACAATACAGTAATTTGTTTTTTTCAAAAATTGGAACGATACAGAGTAGATTGGTTTTCTGCTAAAATTGGAACAAAACAGTAATTTGTTTTTTTCTAAAATTGGAACGATACAGAGTAGATTAGTTTTCTGCTAAAATTGGAACGAAACAGTAATTTGTTTTTTCTAAAATTTGAACGATACAGAGTAGATTAGTTTGTTTCCTAAAATTGGAACAATACAGTAATTTGTTTTTTTCAAAAATTGGAACGATACAGAGTAGATTGGTTTTCTGCTAAAATTGGAACAATACAGTAATTTGTTTTTTTCTAAAATTGGAACGATACAGGGTAGATTGGTTTTCTGCTAAAATTGGAACAAAACAGTAATTTGTTTTTTTCTAAAATTGGAACGATACAGAGTAGATTGGTTTTCTGCTAAAATTGGAACAAAACAGTAATTTGTTTTTTTCTAAAATTGGAACGATACAGAGTAGATTGGTTTTCTGCTAAAATTGGAACGAAACAGTAATTCGTTTTTTTCTAAAATTGGAACGATACAGAGTAGATTGGTTTTCTGCTAAAATTGGAACGAAACGGTAATTCGGTTTTTCTAAAATTGGAACGATACAGAGTAGATTGGTTTTCTGCTAAAATTGGAACGATACAGTAGATTAGTTTTTTCTAAAATTGGAACGAAACAGTAGATACATTTTTTTCTAAAATTGGAATGATAGAGTAGATTAGTTTTCTGCTAATTTTGGAACAAAATTATTTTCTAAAATTGGAACGATACAGAGTAGATTGGTTTTCTGCTAAAATTGGAACGAAACAGTAGGTTAATTTTTTTCTAAAATTGGAACGATAGAGTAGATTAGTTTTCTGCTAAAATTGGAACAAAATTATTTTCTAAAATTGGAACGATACAGAGTAGATTGGTTTTCTGCTAAAATTGGAACAAAATTATTTTTTTTCTAAAATTGGAACGATACAGGGTAGATTGGTTTTCTGCTAAAATTGGAACAAAACAGTAATTTGTTTTTTTCTAAAATTGGAACTATACAGAGTAGATTGGTTTTCTGCTAAAATTGGAACGAAACAGTAGGTTAATTTTTTTCTAAAATTGGAACGATAGAGTAGATTAGTTTTCTGCTAAAATTGGAACAAAATTATTTTCTAAAATTGGAACGATACAGAGTAGATTGGTTTTCTGCTAAAATTGGAACAAAATTATTTTTTTTCTAAAATTGGAACGATACAGGGTAGATTGGTTTTCTGCTAAAATTGGAACAAAACAGTAATTTGTTTTTTTCTAAAATTGGAACGATACAGAGTAGATTGGTTTTCTGCTAAAATTGGAACGAAACAGTAATTTGTTTTTTTCTAAAATTGGAACGATACAGAGTAGATTGGTTTTCTGCTAAAATTGGAACGAAACAGTAATTTGTTTTTTTCTAAAATTGGAACGATACAGAGTAGATTGGTTTTCTGCTAAAATTGGAACGAAACAGTAATTAGTTTTTTCTAAAATTGGAACGATACAGAGTAGATTAGTTTGTTTCCTAAAATTGGAACAATACAGTAATTTGTTGTTTTCCTAAAATTGGAACGATACAGAGTAGATTGTTTTTCTGCTAAAATTGGAACGAAACAGTAATTTGTTTTTTTCTAAAATTGGAACGATACAGAGTAGATTGGTTTTCTGCTAAAATTGGAACGAAACAGTAATTCGTTTTTTCTAAAATTTGAACGATACAGAGTAGATTAGTTTGTTTCCTAAAATTGGAACCATACAGTAATTTGTTTTTTTCAAAAATTGGTACGATACAGAGTAGATTGGTTTTCTGCTAAAATTGGAACGAAACAGTAGGTTAATTTTTTTCTAAAATTGGAACGATAGAGTAGATTAGTTTTCTGCTAAAATTGGAACAAAATTATTTTCTAAAATTGGAACGATACAGAGTAGATTGGTTTTCTGCTAAAACTGGAACAAAACAGTAATTTGTTTTTTTCTAAAATTGGAACGATACAGAGTAGATTGGTTTTCTGCTAAAATTGGAACAAAATTATTTTTTTTCTAAAATTGGAACGATACAGGGTAGATTGGTTTTCTGCTAAAATTGGAACAAAACAGTAATTTGTTTTTTTCTAAAATTGGAACGATACAGAGTAGATTGGTTTTCTGCTAAAATTGGAACGAAACAGTAATTTGTTTTTTTCTAAAATTGGAACGATACAGAGTAGATTGGTTTTCTGCTAAAATTGGAACGAAACAGTAATTTGTTTTTTCTAAAATTTGAACGATACAGAGTAGATTAGTTTGTTTCCTAAAATTGGAACAATACAGTAATTTGTTTTTTTCAAAAATTGGAACGATACAGAGTAGATTGGTTTTCTGCTAAAATTGGAACGAAACAGTAATTCGTTTTTTCTAAAATTTGAACGATACAGAGTAGATTAGTTTGTTTCCTAAAATTGGAACCATACAGTAATTTGTTTTTTTCAAAAATTGGTACGATACAGAGTAGATTGGTTTTCTGCTAAAATTGGAACGAAACAGTAGGTTAATTTTTTTCTAAAATTGGAACGATAGAGTAGATTAGTTTTCTGCTAAAATTGGAACAAAATTATTTTCTAAAATTGGAACGATACAGAGTAGATTGGTTTTCTGCTAAAACTGGAACAAAACAGTAATTTGTTTTTTTCTAAAATTGGAACGATACAGAGTAGATTGGTTTTCTGCTAAAATTGGAACAAAATTATTTTTTTTCTAAAATTGGAACGATACAGGGTAGATTGGTTTTCTGCTAAAATTGGAACAAAACAGTAATTTGTTTTTTTCTAAAATTGGAACGATACAGAGTAGATTGGTTTTCTGCTAAAATTGGAACGAAACAGTAATTTGTTTTTTTCTAAAATTGGAACGATACAGAGTAGATTGGTTTTCTGCTAAAATTGGAACGAAACAGTAATTTGTTTTTTCTAAAATTTGAACGATACAGAGTAGATTAGTTTGTTTCCTAAAATTGGAACAATACAGTAATTTGTTTTTTTCAAAAATTGGAACGATACAGAGTAGATTGGTTTTCTGCTAAAATTGGAACAATACAGTAATTTGTTTTTTTCTAAAATTGGAACGATACAGGGTAGATTGGTTTTCTGCTAAAATTGGAACAAAACAGTAATTTGGTTTTTTCTAAAATTGGAACGATACAGAGTAGATTGGTTTTCTGCTAAAATTGGAACAATACAGTAATTTGTTTTTTTCCTAAAATTGGAACGATACAGAGTAGATTGTTTTTCTGCTAAAATTGGAACGAAACAGTAATTTGTTTTTTTCTAAAATTGGAACGATACAGAGTAGATTGGTTTTCTGCTAAAATTGGAACGAAACAGTAATTCGTTATTCTCTAAAAATTTGAACGATACAGAGTAGATTAGTTTGTTTCCTAAAATTGGAACAATACAGTAATTTGTTTTTTTCAAAAATTGGAACGATACAGAGTAGATTGGTTTTCTGCTAAAATTGGAACAATACAGTAATTTGTTTTTTTCTAAAATTGGAACGATACAGGGTAGATTGGTTTTCTGCTAAAATTGGAACAAAACAGTAATTTGTTTTTTTCTAAAATTGGAACGATACAGAGTAGATTGGTTTTCTGCTAAAATTGGAACGAAACAGTAATTCGTTTTTTTCTAAAATTGGAACGATACAGAGTAGATTGGTTTTCTGCTAAAATTGGAACGAAACAGTAATTCGGTTTTTCTAAAATTGGAACGATACAGAGTAGATTGGTTTTCTGCTAAAATTGGAACGATACAGTAGATTAGTTTTTTCTAAAATTGGAACGAAACAGTAGATACATTTTTTTCTAAAATTGGAACGATACAGAGTAGATTAGTTTTCTGCTAACATTGGAACAAAACAGTAGAAATGTTGTTTTCTAAAATTGGAACGATACAGAGTAGATTAGTTTTCTGCTAAAATTGGAACGAAACAGTAGGTTAATTTTTTTCTAAAATTGGAACGATAGAGTAGATTAGTTTTCTGCTAAAATTGGAACAAAATTATTTTCTAAAATTGGAACGATACAGAGTAGATTGGTTTTCTGCTAAAATTGGAACAAAACAGTAATTTGTTTTTTTCTAAAATTGGAACGATACAGAGTAGATTGGTTTTCTGCTAAAATTGGAACGAAACAGTAATTCGTTTTTTTCTAAAATTGGAACGATACAGAGTAGATTGGTTTTCTGCTAAAATTGGAACGAAACAGTAATTCGGTTTTTCTAAAATTGGAACGATACAGAGTAGATTGGTTTTCTGCTAAAATTGGAACGATACAGTAGATTAGTTTTTTCTAAAATTGGAACGAAACAGTAGATACATTTTTTTCTAAAATTGGAACGATACAGAGTAGATTAGTTTTCTGCTAACATTGGAACAAAACAGTAGAAATGTTGTTTTCTAAAATTGGAACGATACAGAGTAGATTAGTTTTCTGCTAAAATTGGAACGAAACAGTAGGTTAATTTTTTTCTAAAATTGGAACGATAGAGTAGATTAGTTTTCTGCTAAAATTGGAACAAAATTATTTTCTATGGAACGATACAGAGTAGATTGGTTTTCTGCTAAAATTGGAACAAAATTATTTTTTTTCTAAAATTGGAACGATACAGGGTAGATTGGTTTTCTGCTAAAATTGGAACAAAACAGTAATTTGTTTTTTTCTAAAATTGGAACGATACAGAGTAGATTGGTTTTCTGCTAAAATTGGAACGAAACAGTAATTTGTTTTTTTCTAAAATTGGAACGATACAGAGTAGATTGGTTTTCTGCTAAAATTGGAACGAAACAGTAATTTGTTTTTTTCTAAAATTGGAACGATACAGAGTAGATTGGTTTTCTGCTAAAATTGGAACGAAACAGTAAATTGTTTTTTCTAAAATTGGAACGATACAGAGTAGATTGGTTTTCTGCTAAAATTGGAACAAAATTATTTTTTTTCTAAAATTGGAACGATACAGGGTAGATTGGTTTTCTGCTAAAATTGGAACAAAACAGTTATTTGTTTTTTTCTAAAATTGGAACGATACAGAGTAGATTGGTTTTCTGCTAAAATTGGAACAAAATTATTTTTTTTCTAAAATTGGAACGATACAGGGTAGATTGGTTTTCTGCTAAAATTGGAACAAAACAGTAATTTGTTTTTTTCTAAAATTGGAACGATACATAGTAGATTGGTTTTCTGCTAAAATTGGAACGAAACAGTAATTTGTTTTTTTCTAAAATTGGAACGATACAGAGTAGATTGGTTTTCTGCTAAAATTGGAACGAAACAGTAATTCGTTTTTTCTAAAATTGGAACGATACAGAGTAGATTAGTTTGTTTCCTAAAATTGGAACAATACAGTAATTTGTTTTTTTCTAAAATTGGAACGATACAGAGTAGATTGGTTTTCTGCTAAAATTGGAACGAAACAGTAATTTGTTTTTTTCTAAAATTGGAACGATACAGAGTAGATTAGTTTGTTTCCTAAAATTGGAACAATACAGTAATTTGTTTTTTTCCTAAAATTGGAACGATACAGAGTAGATTGGTTTTCTGCTAAAATTGGAACGAAACAGTAGGTTAATTTTTTTCTAAAATTGGAACGATAGAGTAGATTAGTTTTCTGCTAAAATTGGAACAAAATTATTTTCTAAAATTGGAACGATACAGAGTAGATTGGTTTTCTGCTAAAATTGGAACAAAACAGTAATTTGTTTTTTTCTAAAATTGGAACGATACAGAGTAGATTGGTTTTCTGCTAAAATTGGAACGAAACAGTAATTCGTTTTTTTCTAAAATTGGAACGATACAGAGTAGATTGGTTTTCTGCTAAAATTGGAACGAAACAGTAATTCGTTTTTTCTAAAATTGGAACGATACAGAGTAGATTGGTTTTCTGCTAAAATTGGAACGATACAGTAGATTAGTTTTTTCTAAAATTGGAACGAAACAGTAGATACATTTTTTTCTAAAATTGGAACGATACAGAGTAGATTAGTTTTCTGCTAACATTGGAACAAAACAGTAGAAATGTTGTTTTCTAAAATTGGAACGATACAGAGTAGATTAGTTTTCTGCTAAAATTGGAACGAAACAGTAGGTTAATTTTTTTCTAAAATTGGAACGATAGAGTAGATTAGTTTTCTGCTAAAATTGGAACAAAATTATTTTCTATGGAACGATACAGAGTAGATTGGTTTTCTGCTAAAATTGGAACAAAATTATTTTTTTTCTAAAATTGGAACGATACAGGGTAGATTGGTTTTCTGCTAAAATTGGAACAAAACAGTAATTTGTTTTTTTCTAAAATTGGAACGATACAGAGTAGATTGGTTTTCTGCTAAAATTGGAACGAAACAGTAATTTGTTTTTTTCTAAAATTGGAACGATACAGAGTAGATTGGTTTTCTGCTAAAATTGGAACGAAACAGTAATTTGTTTTTTTCTAAAATTGGAACGATACAGAGTAGATTGGTTTTCTGCTAAAATTGGAACGAAACAGTAAATTGTTTTTTCTAAAATTGGAACGATACAGAGTAGATTGGTTTTCTGCTAAAATTGGAACAAAATTATTTTTTTTCTAAAATTGGAACGATACAGGGTAGATTGGTTTTCTGCTAAAATTGGAACAAAACAGTTATTTGTTTTTTTCTAAAATTGGAACGATACAGAGTAGATTGGTTTTCTGCTAAAATTGGAACAAAATTATTTTTTTTCTAAAATTGGAACGATACAGGGTAGATTGGTTTTCTGCTAAAATTGGAACAAAACAGTAATTTGTTTTTTTCTAAAATTGGAACGATACATAGTAGATTGGTTTTCTGCTAAAATTGGAACGAAACAGTAATTTGTTTTTTTTCTAAAATTGGAACGATACAGAGTAGATTGGTTTTCTGCTAAAATTGGAACGAAACAGTAATTCGTTTTTTCTAAAATTGGAACGATACAGAGTAGATTAGTTTGTTTCCTAAAATTGGAACAATACAGTAATTTGTTTTTTTCTAAAATTGGAACGATACAGAGTAGATTGGTTTTCTGCTAAAATTGGAACGAAACAGTAATTTGTTTTTTTCTAAAATTGGAACGATACAGAGTAGATTAGTTTGTTTCCTAAAATTGGAACAATACAGTAATTTGTTTTTTTCCTAAAATTGGAACGATACAGAGTAGATTGGTTTTCTGCTAAAATTGGAACGAAACAGTAGGTTAATTTTTTTCTAAAATTGGAACGATAGAGTAGATTAGTTTTCTGCTAAAATTGGAACAAAATTATTTTCTAAAATTGGAACGATACAGAGTAGATTGGTTTTCTGCTAAAATTGGAACAAAATTATTTTTTTTCTAAAATTGGAACGATACAGGGTAGATTGGTTTTCTGCTAAAATTGGAACAAAACAGTAATTTGTTTTTTTCTAAAATTGGAACGATACAGAGTAGATTGGTTTTCTGCTAAAATTGGAACAAAATTATTTTTTTTCTAAAATTGGAACGATACAGGGTAGATTGGTTTTCTGCTAAAATTGGAACAAAACAGTAATTTGTTTTTTTCTAAAATTGGAACGATACAGAGTAGATTGGTTTTCTGCTTAAATTGGAACAAAATTATTTTTTTTCTAAAATTGGAACGATACAGGGTAGATTGGTTTTCTGCTAAAATTGGAACGAAACAGTAATTTGTTTTTTTCTAAAATTGGAACGATACAGAGTAGATTGGTTTTCTGCTAAAATTGGAACGAAACAGTAATTTGTTTTTTTCTAAAATTGGAACGATACAGAGTAGATTGGTTTTCTGCTAAAATTGGAACGAAACAGTAATTTGTTTTTTCTAAAATTGGAACGATACAGAGTAGATTAGTTTGTTTCCTAAAATTGGAACAATACAGTAATTTGTTTTTTTCCTAAAATTGGAACGATACAGAGTAGATTGTTTTTCTGCTAAAATTGGAACGAAACAGTAATTTGTTTTTTTTCTAAAATTGGAACGATACAGAGTAGATTGGTTTTCTGCTAAAATTGGAACGAAACAGTAATTCGTTTTTTCTAAAATTGGAACGATACAGAGTAGATTAGTTTGTTTCCTAAAATTGGAACAATACAGTAGATTAGTTTTTTCTAAAATTGGAACGAAACAGTAGATACATTTTTTTCTAAAATTGGAACGATACAGAGTAGATTAGTTTTCTGCTAACATTGGAACAAAACAGTAGAAATGTTGTTTTCTAAAATTGGAACGATACAGAGTAGATTAGTTTTCTGCTAAAATTGGAACGAAACAGTAGGTTAATTTTTTTCTAAAATTGGAACGATAGAGTAGATTAGTTTTCTGCTAAAATTGGAACAAAATTATTTTCTATGGAACGATACAGAGTAGATTGGTTTTCTGCTAAAATTGGAACAAAATTATTTTTTTTCTAAAATTGGAACGATACAGGGTAGATTGGTTTTCTGCTAAAATTGGAACAAAACAGTAATTTGTTTTTTTCTAAAATTGGAACGATACAGAGTAGATTGGTTTTCTGCTAAAATTGGAACGAAACAGTAATTTGTTTTTTTCTAAAATTGGAACGATACAGAGTAGATTGGTTTTCTGCTAAAATTGGAACGAAACAGTAATTTGTTTTTTTCTAAAATTGGAACGATACAGAGTAGATTGGTTTTCTGCTAAAATTGGAACGAAACAGTAAATTGTTTTTTCTAAAATTGGAACGATACAGAGTAGATTGGTTTTCTGCTAAAATTGGAACAAAATTATTTTTTTTCTAAAATTGGAACGATACAGGGTAGATTGGTTTTCTGCTAAAATTGGAACAAAACAGTTATTTGTTTTTTTCTAAAATTGGAACGATACAGAGTAGATTGGTTTTCTGCTAAAATTGGAACAAAATTATTTTTTTTCTAAAATTGGAACGATACAGGGTAGATTGGTTTTCTGCTAAAATTGGAACAAAACAGTAATTTGTTTTTTTCTAAAATTGGAACGATACATAGTAGATTGGTTTTCTGCTAAAATTGGAACGAAACAGTAATTTGTTTTTTTTCTAAAATTGGAACGATACAGAGTAGATTGGTTTTCTGCTAAAATTGGAACGAAACAGTAATTCGTTTTTTCTAAAATTGGAACGATACAGAGTAGATTAGTTTGTTTCCTAAAATTGGAACAATACAGTAATTTGTTTTTTTCTAAAATTGGAACGATACAGAGTAGATTGGTTTTCTGCTAAAATTGGAACGAAACAGTAATTTGTTTTTTTCTAAAATTGGAACGATACAGAGTAGATTAGTTTGTTTCCTAAAATTGGAACAATACAGTAATTTGTTTTTTTCCTAAAATTGGAACGATACAGAGTAGATTGGTTTTCTGCTAAAATTGGAACGAAACAGTAGGTTAATTTTTTTCTAAAATTGGAACGATAGAGTAGATTAGTTTTCTGCTAAAATTGGAACAAAATTATTTTCTAAAATTGGAACGATACAGAGTAGATTGGTTTTCTGCTAAAATTGGAACAAAATTATTTTTTTTCTAAAATTGGAACGATACAGGGTAGATTGGTTTTCTGCTAAAATTGGAACAAAACAGTAATTTGTTTTTTTCTAAAATTGGAACGATACAGAGTAGATTGGTTTTCTGCTAAAATTGGAACAAAATTATTTTTTTTCTAAAATTGGAACGATACAGGGTAGATTGGTTTTCTGCTAAAATTGGAACAAAACAGTAATTTGTTTTTTTCTAAAATTGGAACGATACAGAGTAGATTGGTTTTCTGCTTAAATTGGAACAAAATTATTTTTTTTCTAAAATTGGAACGATACAGGGTAGATTGGTTTTCTGCTAAAATTGGAACGAAACAGTAATTTGTTTTTTTCTAAAATTGGAACGATACAGAGTAGATTGGTTTTCTGCTAAAATTGGAACGAAACAGTAATTTGTTTTTTTCTAAAATTGGAACGATACAGAGTAGATTGGTTTTCTGCTAAAATTGGAACGAAACAGTAATTTGTTTTTTCTAAAATTGGAACGATACAGAGTAGATTAGTTTGTTTCCTAAAATTGGAACAATACAGTAATTTGTTTTTTTCCTAAAATTGGAACGATACAGAGTAGATTGTTTTTCTGCTAAAATTGGAACGAAACAGTAATTTGTTTTTTTTCTAAAATTGGAACGATACAGAGTAGATTGGTTTTCTGCTAAAATTGGAACGAAACAGTAATTCGTTTTTTCTAAAATTGGAACGATACAGAGTAGATTAGTTTGTTTCCTAAAATTGGAACAATACAGTAATTTGTTTTTTTCTAAAATTGGAACGATACAGAGTAGATTGGTTTTCTGCTAAAATTGGAACGAAACAGTAATTTGTTTTTTTCTAAAATTGGAACGATACAGAGTAGATTAGTTTGTTTCCTAAAATTGGAACAATACAGTAATTTGTTTTTTTCCTAAAATTGGAACGATACAGAGTAGATTGGTTTTCTGCTAAAATTGGAACGAAACAGTAGGTTAATTTTTTTCTAAAATTGGAACGATAGAGTAGATTAGTTTTCTGCTAAAATTGGAACAAAATTATTTTCTAAAATTGGAACGATACAGAGTAGATTGGTTTTCTGCTAAAATTGGAACAAAATTATTTTTTTTCTAAAATTGGAACGATACAGGGTAGATTGGTTTTCTGCTAAAATTGGAACAAAACAGTAATTTGTTTTTTTCTAAAATTGGAACGATACAGAGTAGATTGGTTTTCTGCTAAAATTGGAACAAAATTATTTTTTTTCTAAAATTGGAACGATACAGGGTAGATTGGTTTTCTGCTAAAATTGGAACAAAACAGTAATTTGTTTTTTTCTAAAATTGGAACGATACAGAGTAGATTGGTTTTCTGCTTAAATTGGAACAAAATTATTTTTTTTCTAAAATTGGAACGATACAGGGTAGATTGGTTTTCTGCTAAAATTGGAACGAAACAGTAATTTGTTTTTTTCTAAAATTGGAACGATACAGAGTAGATTGGTTTTCTGCTAAAATTGGAACGAAACAGTAATTTGTTTTTTTCTAAAATTGGAACGATACAGAGTAGATTGGTTTTCTGCTAAAATTGGAACGAAACAGTAATTTGTTTTTTCTAAAATTGGAACGATACAGAGTAGATTAGTTTGTTTCCTAAAATTGGAACAATACAGTAATTTGTTTTTTTCCTAAAATTGGAACGATACAGAGTAGATTGTTTTTCTGCTAAAATTGGAACGAAACAGTAATTTGTTTTTTTCTAAAATTGGAACGATACAGAGTAGATTGGTTTTCTGCTAAAATTGGAACGAAACAGTAATTCGTTTTTTCTAAAATTTGAACGATACAGAGTAGATTAGTTTGTTTCCTAAAATTGGAACAATACAGTAATTTGTTTTTTTCAAAAATTGGAACGATACAGAGTAGATTGGTTTTCTGCTAAAATTGGAACAATACAGTAATTTGTTTTTTTCTAAAATTGGAACGATACAGGGTAGATTGGTTTTCTGCTAAAATTGGAACAAAACAGTAATTTGTTTTTTTCTAAAATTGGAACGATACAGAGTAGATTGGTTTTCTGCTAAAATTGGAACGAAACAGTAATTTGTTTTTTTCTAAAATTGGAACGATACAGAGTAGATTGGTTTTCTGCTAAAATTGGAACGAAACAGTAATTTGTTTTTTTCTAAAATTGGAACGATACAGAGTAGATTAGTTTGTTTCCTAAAATTGGAACAATACAGTAATTTGTTTTTTTCCTAAAATTGGAACGATACAGAGTAGATTGTTTTTCTGCTAAAATTGGAACGAAACAGTAATTTGTTTTTTTCAAAAATTGGAACGATACAGAGTAGATTGGTTTTCTGCTAAAATTGGAACGAAACAGTAGGTTAATTTTTTTCTAAAATTGGAACGATAGAGTAGATTAGTTTTCTGCTAAAATTGGAACAAAATTATTTTCTAAAATTGGAACGATACAGAGTAGATTGGTTTTCTGCTAAAATTGGAACAAAATTATTTTTTTTCTAAAATTGGAACGATACAGGGTAGATTGGTTTTCTGCTAAAATTGGAACAAAACAGTAATTTGTTTTTTTCTAAAATTGGAACGATACAGAGTAGATTGGTTTTCTGCTAAAATTGAGGACCCCTTCTGTTCTTTGAGTTTTTGGCCCCTGGCCCCGTGCGGCCCCGCAGGGGCCGTGCGGACGCCGCCCCTGGGCATGGTGCCGAGCCCCAGGCCGCCCAGGCCTGGGAAACGCGGCCGGCGTGCCCTGGCATGGCCTCGTTTGCCCGTGGCGGGCCCAAAAGCCCGATAATTGGAACGCACAGCCTCCGCGTTCCTATTTTAGTCGGTGCGTTCCTATTCCCCTCTCGACCCGCCTCCCAGAACGTGGGAGGCGCCTTCCCAGAACGTGGGAGGCGCCTCCGACTCTATTAAAATAGCATTTTTGTATATGCCCGCCCACAGTGTCCTGAGGTGACCCTGGCCCGAGGTGACCCGAGGTGACCCTGAAAGAAAAAGCAGTGCGCCGAGCGGTTTCCGTGTGTTTTACTCAAAATTGAGAACAATACACAATAGCATGTTTTTAAAAAGCATGTTGTGAGCTTGTAGATCAGCTATTTTCACTCATGCTTAAATATTTAATTTCTAATGTATGAAAGCTAGAATGAAGTGATAACTGAATGACATAGTGGAATCAGCCACATCAATTTAAGCCGTGCAGCTACAGATAACTAACCAGATTGATTATGTTAATGTTATCCATACTGATATTACCTTATTCACAATCCACGTTATCCATTGACAGCTTATTAATATAGATGACATGGTTATAAAACTATATGCATATGTATGCGGGATATGGCTCAGGAGCCACTGGAAGGTTTGACCTCTGTACTTCTCCTCCAGCCTGGATGATGCAGGCCGTGGCCTTCTTCAGCACCTCCACAGGCATCTTCACCTTCGACCCCGAGCGTGACTTCTGAATTTCAACTGGTTATAGTTTTAACTGGTTTGACCCTATACTGACTGACTTACTGACCGACTCAATCTATAGTTATTTCCTTTACCAGAGTAGGCAATAAAGCATTGGAAAACATTTTTGATTAAAGGTGGCACGTCGTGAGCTGGTGATCTGCTATTTCTGCAGAGTCTATTGTAGGTTACAATGAGATAGCCTTTATCTAGCTATGCATGCTCTAAACTGTGCTTAATATGTTTTCAAAAGGATGAAATATAAAATAATATATCATAATCAAAGGTCTACATCATTCATCTTTATGCTCATTGGGTCTTCTTCATCCATTCATTAATAGTTTGACCCCAGTTTGACAGCTGTCTGCTGTACCTAGAGAGGCATTATCATGGTACATGGTACATGGCTGGACAGATTATGCCAAATATCCCGTGGAATACATGTTAACAAGGCAGAGCCAACACGCTAACATGGATTCTACATTCACGTGTTGGCACAAGGCCCTTGCGCTTGGACACGAGTTCATTATTTGAGGTTGTCATACTCATATTCCATGAATTGTCTTAGTTCTGAAGGTTCAGTTAACACAAACACATCTATAGCAACTCAAATTGACATTATAATATGACATATGACAATAATAATATAATATGTCAGCTCTATATGACATTAGAGCTGAACTATTGAACAGACTCTGCTAGGACTATGCTCTGTTACTGTGCATTGACGATACCTCGTGGCCATTCAGTTGCATGCATGCAGAGAAATCACAGCATCCATGAGAGGTGAGAGTGGTGTGTGAAATATGTGAATAATTATGACAGAACAGTAAGGTCGAGGGGTCATTGCCTTTGTTCTCAGAGTTACATTACTCAACTCACCTCTTCACTCTTGATTTTAGTTTTGTTCTCTGCCATGGTTAAATATGAATGAATGAATTAGTTAGTTAGTTAAACATTACAAATAAAATAAAATAATTATTCTGAAGTTAGTCTGTCAATAATTGTATATCAATAGCCTAGCTAAATTTGATTTATGGTTGTGAGCTTGTAGATCAGCTAATGTCCCAGTTCAAAGGAAGGTCAGTAAGGTTCAAAGCTCTAGGCTTCCTTATCAATCAATCCGTCCCCCAGATTGAAGGGAAGGAAGCAGATAATAATAATACAACTTTATTTGTATAGCACCTTTCATGACATGAAATGCAGCTCAAAGTGCTTTACAGAACAATGGAGAATAAAAGAAAAGCAGTAATGCAATACAGTGAGGACATGAATAACAAAAAATAAAATAAAAGATCAATTAAAAGCAATGTTGTAGAAGTCATAGATAATTTTAAATCCTGGCTATGACAATACAGCGGAGAAAATAAATGGGTATATCACAGCAGGTTATTAGCAATGCAGGGAATCGCACCCCGTACAGTCCAGCAGAAGCTGGCTATAGTACTATACCATTGCTGTTTGTGTTTGCATGTGAATTGGCCCTAGACAGTGCAGTATTACATGATTTTCACATCTAAAGAATTAACCTTCGATATAACATTTAACCAACCTCATATACATTTCCTATATGAAATGAGCAGATCTACAAGCTCACAACATGCTATTTAAAAACATGCTATTGTGTATTGTTCTCAATTTGAGTAAAACATTTCTAAAATAGCAAGCTGTTGCTGCTCCACGCTAATGTACACCAATTGAACATACAGTAATAAATAATGAGAAGAACCCATCCTGCAGCTAACATGTTAACATATGCTGCAATGTCCATATATATGCTAAAATGAACCAAATTTTTTCCAAATTAAAATCGATTCCTTGGTGGGACCTGGTTGAAGACAAGGTGCCTTTAAATATTTTCCAAACACCTTGTACGATTTAATAAAAAATATTAAATATTCCACTGTCTGTCTCTCTGAGGTAGATGGATGGGGAAAAAGGTTATCATGCTAGCCGATGCTATAGGTCCATAACCATCCATAACTATGCCAAAATGAACCAAATTTTTTCCAAATTAAAATCGATTCCTTGGTGGGACCTGGTTGAAGACAAGGTGCCTTTAAATATTTTCCAAACACCTTGTACGATTTAATAAAAAATATTAAATATTCCACTGTCTGTCCCTCTGAGCTGCATGGATGGGAAGAAGGCTATCATGCTATGCTAGCATCTCCATAACTATCCATAACTTTGCCAAAAATGGACAAAAATGTTCCAAATTAAAATCGATCCCTTATTGGCCCCTGGTTGAAGTCCTGCTGCCTTTCAATATTTTTCAAACACCTTGTATGATTTATTAAAAAAATATGAAGAAATACCTACACTGTAGCACTGAACAACAGAGCAAGATGGCCGCCGTTGTTGTCTTGAATCTGGGAGAGGGGGCGGTGCCCTGCAGTCAGCTGTCAGACAGGAGACTGACAGACAGCAGAACTGGCCAACTGGGCGCACTCCAAGCAATATTAGATGGGCCAATAGCCCTCCAGGGAACATAGAGAAATCTTAGAAAGACATTTTAGAACAACCCAGAGAAGTAGGTGATGGAGGGAGCGCAAAGGACACGAGTTCATTATTTGAGGTTGTCATACTCATATTCCATGAATTGTCTTAGTTCTGAAGGTTCAGTTAACACAAACACATCTATAGCAACTCAAATTGACATTATAATATGACATATGACAATAATAATATAATATGTCAGCTCTATATGACATTAGAGCTGAACTATTGAACAGACTCTGCTAGGACTATGCTCTGTTACTGTGCATTGACGATACCTCGTGGCCATTCAGTTGCATGCATGCAGAGAAATCACAGCATCCATGAGAGGTGAGAGTGGTGTGTGAAATATGTGAATAATTATGACAGAACAGTAAGGTCGAGGGGTCATTGCCTTTGTTCTCAGAGTTACATTACTCAACTCACCTCTTCACTCTTGATTTTAGTTTTGTTCTCTGCCATGGTTAAATATGAATGAATGAATTAGTTAGTTAGTTAAACATTACAAATAAAATAAAATAATTATTCTGAAGTTAGTCTGTCAATAATTGTATATCAATAGCCTAGCTAAATTTGATTTATGGTTGTGAGCTTGTAGATCAGCTAATGTCCCAGTTCAAAGGAAGGTCAGTAAGGTTCAAAGCTCTAGGCTTCCTTATCAATCAATCCGTCCCCCAGATTGAAGGGAAGGAAGCAGATAATAATAATACAACTTTATTTGTATAGCACCTTTCATGACATGAAATGCAGCTCAAAGTGCTTTACAGAACAATGGAGAATAAAAGAAAAGCAGTAATGCAATACAGTGAGGACATGAATAACAAAAAATAAAATAAAAGATCAATTAAAAGCAATGTTGTAGAAGTCATAGATAATTTTAAATCCTGGCTATGACAATACAGCGGAGAAAATAAATGGGTATATCACAGCAGGTTATTAGCAATGCAGGGAATCGCACCCCGTACAGTCCAGCAGAAGCTGGCTATAGTACTATACC
>NW_027665385.1:0-39489 GCF_963924005.1 Protomyctophum bolini | reverse complement strand
ACAAAAGGTCAAGGCTCGACGCGGGCACGTTGGTGGAGCCACGTTGTGAAGTGGTGTTGGAGGTGCGGGGGTTTACAATCCAATAGGGGATTAACCCATTCTGACCTGAGATCAGATTCTAAAAAATGTCTTCTATATACATCCTGACAGTTTTCATTCTGACCTGAGATCAGATTCTAAAGATGTCTTCTACATCCTGACAGTTTTTATTCTAAACCTGAGATCAGATTTTTTTTTTTAAATCTTCAATGTCAGTCGCTCTTCGATTTTTCAAAATAGCAGACCTACAAGCTCGTAGCACGCCACTCGGTGGCGCGCTACGAGCTTGTAGATCTGCTATTTTTCAATAGCTATAAAGCACGACATGATGCTATTATAACACCCAAAATGGGTTCCCGTCCAAAATGGATTAAAGTTATCTCTTATATCTCTTACTTACAATAAATCCACACGTTTCCCCCCCCATCAGGAAAAAAAAGATGGTTGTTTAAACTGTGGGAAAAGCCCTGAGCACGAAGCAAATGTTTGAGTTTATTTAAAAATTCATTGTTCAGTTTCTCAGTGTGGCTGAGGGTTGAGTCCATGAGATTGTAAAGGTTACCAGACTGGATTGTTTATATACACTTATATATATATGTGTGTGTGTGTGTGTGCGTGTGTGTGTGTGTGTGTGTGTGTGTGCGTGTGTGTGTGTGTGTGTGTGTGCGTGTGCGTGTATATATATACACAGTATGTACTATAGTACATAGTATACACACACATTGCAGAATTGTCACTTGTCGGTTGTCTTTTAGAGTTGTTCCCCGGCATTGTTCTGTTCATTTAACCCATTCTGACCTGAGATCAGATTCATACGAGGTTTTCCACTGGACACACACTGGTCTGATTAAACCCATTCTGACCTGAGATCAGATTCTAAAAATGTCAGTCGTTCTTTGGTTTTTCAAAAAATTGCAGACCTACAAGCTCATAGCGCGCCACTCGGTGGCGCGCTATGAGCTTGTAGATCTGCTATTTTTCAATAGCTAAAGCATAACATAATGCTAAAACCAATTAGGGTTCCCGTTCAGAATAGGTTAAGAATGGCATCACAATATTTGACATCCTATAATGGATGGCATTGGGTTAGAGTCCCTCTCCTGGTAACTACTGTTGACTTTAGGCACCCCAAGTAAAATAAATCACTCTCTGCTATTGGTGTGCGTGAACTCTCCGTGAACCTATCAGACACATTAAAACGTTAGACGACGACGTCGTCGTACGTTACAATACGGTCCCTTAATACCTAAATGAAATAAGCTGAGGTCCTGCAACTGTCATTACAGTTATTACAACATTGGTGAATGCTAGTAAAACAATTAAAACTAAATAAACAAAACCGAGACCACGTTCTCTGCTCAGGAGATTGAATGGATTATATTGTAACATTCGCTAAAGGTGTATTTACTGTAGAATAGACAGATATATAATATATATAAGATATATTTATACTTACTGTAGAATAGACAGAGATATAATTATAATAGATATATTTATACTTATTTCTCAAGGAAGGAAGTGCACAATGAGAGGAATTATACTCTTTTCTTTTTTTTCTTTAAAGTGCCATAAATTGTTAATTTTGACAAAGAATAAGAATACAGCCACCCAGAAAATGCACACGCATGCACACACACCACATGCACACGCGCGCACACACACACACACACACACACACACACACACACACACACACACACACACACACACACACACACACACACACACACACACACACACACAGTTGGAAAGAGAACCACAATAATATCAATGAAAATTAAATGAAAAGCATTGTCTTCCCGAGCGGTAACAGAGAAATTACAGTTAATCTAATTGTCTGCTATGATGAGGAGGAGGACCGTATACTGTACACAATGAGCCATATCTAAAAATATGTAACGTGTGAAAAATATTCACTGTTAATTCAAGCTGCAATGGATAAGTTATAAGTCAAAGGATACCTCCATGCAAGATGAACATGTGGTGGTGTGCAAAAGGTTAACAATGTTTAGTTTGATGGCATGACGTGGAATACAATATGAAGTCAATGAAAATCCTATAAGCGTGTATACAGTAACAAGCATATCAACAAGTTATGGCGTTATTAAATGAAAAATCCATAAAGGCAGTATAATAACTGAAAACTAATATCTCCACTTTGTTTGTGTTTCTTTACATTGTTGGGTCTTTGTTGAGGACTTAACCTTTCAGTAATTTTTGCTATACATTTGAACTATTCAACTTTTTTTTTTCTTTAATTAGAATTTTGTTTTTCATGGCATCTACTGTACAGTTTAGATCTGTGGTGTAGATTCTACACGTACAGAAGTCACAGACCGGGTCATAACACCTATATGATACTGTAAGCCTAAAGATTATGACAGAATAATAAGACAGTTTGCACACATAAGTAAACTGTTAAAGTCTTAATTGTGTTCAAATCTGTTTTCAAATGTTTCAATATAGAGCATACAATATATTTTGACCTTGCGTATATATAAAAGAGAGAGAGAGAGAGCGAGAGAGAGAGAGGAGACGTCTTACCGCAGTTAAAAGTTTGTTCTGGGTGTTATAGTTATAGGTCCTCGTACTTCACATATACTGTTAACCCTTTTTGACCCGAGCTAGGATGTTTCTACAAATACCTTCTAAATCACGACAGTTTTCTGAAAAACCCTATGTTTCTAGTACGGTATGTCAGTCGTTCTCAAACATTTTAATGTCAAGGACCCCCAAGATTATATGTAATTGGCCGCCGACCCCCCATCTGAAAATGTGTTGTACCAGGGACCCCCCCCCCCCTGCAGAAGCAAAGATTTGAGTTAAAAACGTTCGCTCTGAAAGAATATATATTCAAAGGTTTGAGGCACATTTTCACGATTGTTCAAAAATAGCAGACCTACAAGCTCGTAGCGCGGCACTCGGTGGCGCGCTATGAGCTTGTAGATCTGCTATTTTTCAATAGCTAAAGCATGACATGATGCCTAACACCAAGATGGGTTCCCGTTCAGAATGGGTTAAAGTAACGCAGCAGTCGCTCTGCAGGTCTGAGATCAAACCAGATGACTCAACGGAGCTTTCCCCACTGAGCCAAACCACTGACTAACACTCTCTAGACACTCTGGAACTTTTTATCTATCAGGTCCTACGAAACTATAACATAACCACAATTTAAATGCATTCCACTTTTATTATTATTGTTAATATAGTATCCTACGCACGCACGCACGCACGCGCACACGCACGCACGCACACACACACACACACACACACACACACACACACACACACACACACACACACACACACACACACACGACACACACACACACACACACACACACACACACCCCTTTGCTGTTTAATGATGTTGTCTCATTTAAAGTTGAGTGAAGTTATGTTATGTATAGTTCTCTATGCGACACAATCAGATTCATGAGAAACAGCCTTTGACATTTCACTATAGTTTCTGTGAAAAGTTCTTAGACAATACTTATACAGTATAGTCTAAGCCAGGATCTTAATAATATTTTTTTTAATGAATGAATATTGCATGAGGTTTTCTTCAATGGGGTTGCCCGGGGCATGCATATATAGGTGTACAAATTCAAAGCGTACATTATGGGTGTACAGTATAATTCTTGAAACTAAATTAAGTAAATTAATTTGATGAGCATGTTTAACACTGTGTGAAATTCATGCCGTTGCTCAAAAACAATGCTATAATATAGCTGATATCTTTGTACAGTATATATAGGATAGGGAACCATGAAGAAACATCCCACCCCTCCCGGGCACAATGATGTCAGTGGCAATTCAATTCAATTCACCAAGCGGGTGTTTGTGTATGTGTGTTCTCCCCAACAATGAAAAAAACCTCCCAACTGGAGAGAAGATAACCATGAAAACATGGCGCAGGTTATCGGGAATAGTTTTTTAATGAAAGAAACAATGAAACCTAATGAAGAGTCGGAAGAAGAGGCGGTTATATTATAAGTTGTGTGTGTTGATAAGCTGTAGACACACAGCTGTGCCTGGCTGCCTCCATCACCCCCCCCCCCCCCCTCCACCCCTCCCTCCACCACCCCGGGCACCCTGGAGCTGTGTGTTCCCGTTCCCGCGTCGTCGATGTCATCGACTAATAACTATGACGACAAAAATGTTCGTCGCCTATTACCTTTTTTTTCACCCGACGAAAAGTGTAAACGGACACTAAATTATACTAAAACTATAAGCCCTATATTTATATAGACGACTAAAACGAACTAATTAAATATTATGTTGACAATTCCGTTAAACAAAAATAACGACTAAAATAAAAAACTTGACTAAAATGTTACGAAGCTATAGGGACTATAGTGGACCGCGCTGTGTGAGCTTGTAGATCGGATATTTTCGGTAAGTCAAAATTACGGCGACAACGGCATCAAGGCCCCCGCGCCGAAATACATTTATATATTAGTCGACTAAATCAACTGTATAGATTTAGTCGACTAAAATCTTGTGACATTTAAGTCGACTAAAACTAGACTATAACACTAAAACATTCCGGGTTTTTGATTGATTGATTGAAATATTTAACAGTTTGCAGAATTACAGTACATTTCAAGCACAAACTCAATACAAAGACTGTTAACTGTGAGTGGAGGACGACCCAATTAAGCATTACACTTGTTTACAAGAGGCTCCACCTTGTTCAATTCATCAAAGATTAATGACTCAAATGTGGCTAAAAACTAAATGAAAACTATTCAAAGAGACGAGTTAAAAAGTCAAATGAAAATGTGTCTGTCTGTCTTCAACACCGTGGTGTTGGTGGTGGTTCTCCCAGCGGAGGGTGTCTACTCTGTGGTTATCATACCCCATCTAGTGGCTGCAGAGTGTTAGGGGAGAGAGAGAGAGAGAGAGAGAGAGAGGGACAATGTCACCACAGTGTCTCTCCTCCAGTGTTATACAAGCATGAAGCAAGTGTGGCTTCTGTCGACTGGGCTTCTAGCGATGCGGGGCAATGTCACAGCTGGGAGAGCCCGTGGAAACCCGAGACGCATTCAAAGTACAAATCCCGAGTGTTCGTTTAAGCGTGAAAACGTCTACAAACGGAACCAAATGGTTCCATTTGTAACACACAGATGCATAGTAGCCTACACATATAACATATCCTATAGACACAACGAAACATCAATAACAATATGGTTAGACCGATAATTATCGACTAATAACTAGTTGGTAAATATAGTTATAGCCTATACTAGTATATATGCTACAACAATTTAACATGTCAAAATAACACACAATGCAGGATGAAAGGAAACTGAAAGAGAATTATATGAGTTGAGTGAATTTGATTACCCGGTATTATTACACATTAATTATTATTACACTGCCTTATATTAACCGAGCGCAGCGTGCATGAGAAAGGGTGTCAAAATATAGTAATGCCCAGACGAGAGACAACTAACTATTATTGTAACAGGCGCAAATTGAATGGGATCCTCGACAGAGAGACACAGAGAGACAGAGAGAGGGTTCTATATGGAAGGTGTCGAGGCTAGTGGAGAAATACGCGCCTCACGTTACAGAGAGATATGAAGCCATCTTAGAATGTGTGAAAGCAACGGCCTCTCCATCCCTCATTTCACAACCCTATTATCCAATTGAAAACTGATCTTCGACTGAACTCCCATTGTGTGCTCCTCTCAGAGAATAACCCACTCAGGACAGGACGAACAACCGCTTTTGGCGTTTTCTTTTTTAAGCATTGTGTTATACATTTTCTATTGGAAAAATAGCAGATCTACAAGCACTGTGAGTGCCGCAGCGCCACGAGCTTGTAGATCTGCTATTTTTGAAAAGAATCTTTGGAATATTATATTCTTTCAGAGCGAACACTTTTAACTCAAATCCTCCCCCTTTTCCCCCTAACTATGTTTATTTTCCCTTTTATACCTCCATTATGATGAATTCCTGTTCTGTTCTTTGACTATATTATTGAAGTGTCTATTTGTACGTCTCTAAATGTTTTGATGAATTGAACATGGTGGACCCTGTTGTAAAAAAGTGTAATGCTTAATTGGTCGTCCATCCACTCACAGTTAACAGTATTTGTATTGAGTTTGTGCTTGAAATGTACTGTAATTCTGCAAACTGTTTATACATATTTCAATCAATCAATCAAAACAACATATTTTCAGATGGGGGGGGGGGGGGGGGGGGGGGGGTCCACGGCCAAATACAGACCATTCTGGGGGTCCTTGACATTATAGAAACACGGGAGTCTTTCAGATGCAGCCTCAGGCCTCAGTGGGATAAACGCACACCAAATTGATCTCAGGTCTCTGAAGTGGGGCCCCCGTGAAGCTCCACTTTACAGATGGGACCATTTTATTCACTTCTGGTGGCAATTTACACGCATGCAGAAGAAGATGAAAAAAACACCCAGAGAACCCTCCGCGAGAACCTGCGAGTAGTGGGGGAGGAGGGGGGGGGGAGGGGAGGAGGGGGGGGGGGGGGGGGGGGGAGGAGGAGGGAGGGGGAGGAGGGGGGGGGGGGGGAGGGAGGAGGAGGGGGGGGGGGGAGGAGGAGGGGGGGGGGGAGGGGGGAGTTCCACCTGTTTCATAACCTTGTTGGGAGCACAATCATTTTCCTGTCTCTCTCTCTCTCTCTCTCTCTCTCGCTGGCCTCACTAAAACATGCCGCTGTGACAATGTCAAAGAGTGTATGTTAACAATTCAATCTCTTGGCATGTACAGTTTACAGTACAGTGAGCATGCATGGGGTCCACTTGGTGGGACCTGCTAATGTATTGTGAAGCTGGCTGTCAGAAACCTCAAATCTGGCCTCTCTTCCTGTAATTTTAGACCATGGTAGGCTACAATGTGTAGTTATCGCTTTTTTTTCTTCAAAAAGCTTCTCTCACAAACACCCTCCATGTTCCCTCCATGTCCCAGACAGACAGACAGACAGACAGACAGACAGACAGACGGGGACAATTTACTTTGACCAGGAGGAGCCTGTAGTTATTTACTTTATAGTTTTAACCTTATCATTTCTTCTTTGTTGTTGTCGTTGTTGTTGTTGTTGTAAGATAAAAACCATACCAACCCCATTATTATTACGTTTTAACCAATTCTGACCTGAGATCAGATTCTAATGCACAGAAGAATGGTGGTTCTTTAATGCATTTTGACCTGAGATCAGATTCTAAAAATGTCTTAAATCCTGACAGTTTAAAAAAAAATAGCAGATCTACAAGCTCGTAGCGCGCCACTCGGTGGCGCGCTACGAGCTTGTAGATCTGCTATTTTTCAATAGCTAAAGCATAACATGATGCTAACATCAAAACATAGGTTAATATAGTCTGTTTTGGTCCCATAACATATTGGCTATAGTGTATCAACAACATACTGTACATGAATAAACAATGAGGGCATCGAAGACAGTGCAGCGAAATTGGTCTCATAAGTAAAAATAAAAAAGGGTGAGTCAGAAAAACCCCCATAGGATAGTGTATAGGTAGAAAGGCCCCCATAGGATAGTGTATAGGTAGAAAAGCCCCCATAGGATAGTGTATAGGTAGAAAGGCCCCCATAGGATAGTGTATAGGTAGAAAAGCCCCCATAGGATAGTGTATAGGTAGAAAGGCCCCCATAGGATAGTGTATAGGTAGAAAAGCCCCCATAGGATAGTGTACACTAGGTAGAAAGGCCCCCATAGGATAGTGTATAGGTAGAAAAGCCCCCATAGGATAGTGTATAGGTAGAAAAGCCCCCATAGGATAGTGTATAGGTAGAAAAGCCCCCATAGGATAGTGTACACTAGGTAGAAAGGCCCCCATAGGATAGTGTATAAGTAGAAAAGCCCCCATAGGATAGTGTATAGGTAGAAAAGCCCCCATAGGATAGTGTATAGGTAGAAAAGCCCCCATAGGATAGTTGCGAACGCAGTGATTGCGAATGCAGTGAGCACTTACTACGAGTAAGACGCGCGAACGCGGGAAGCAAACGCACTCAGCTCCATATATGGGCACAAAAGGGGCCAGGTCCACAACAAACAAATCACTGGCCCCTTTTGTGCCCATATATGGAGCTGAGTGGACCTGGCCCCTTTTGTGCCCATATATGGAGCTGAGTGGACCTGGCCCCTTTTGTGCCCATATATGGAGCTGAGTGGACCTGGCCCCTTTTGTGCCCATATATGGAGCTGAGTGGACCTGGCCCCTTTTGTGCCCATATATGGAGCTGAGTGGACCTGGCCCCTTTTGTGCCCATATATGGAGCTGAGTGGACCTGGCCCCTTTTGTGCCCATATATGGAGCTGAGTGGACCTGGCCCCTTTTGTGCCCATATATGGAGCTGAGTGGACCTGGCCCCTTTTGTGCCCATATATGGAGCTGAGTGGACCTGGCACCTTTTGTGCCCATATATGGAGCTGAGTGGACCTGGCCCCTTTTGTGCCCATATATGGAGCTGAGTGGACCTGGCCCCTTTTGTGGCCATATATGGAGCTGAGTGGACCTGGCCCCTTTTGTGCCCATATATGGAGCTGAGTGATTGCTGATGCAACACACTCCATATTTGGATAGCGGGACAGACACACGGACAGACAGACGCACGCACAGACATGATCTGCTAGGTCTCATAGTAAGTGCTCACTGCGTTCGCAATGAGACCTAGCAGATCATGTCTGTCTGTCTGTCTGTGTGTCTGTCTGTCTGTCTGTCCCGCTTTTGTGCCCATATATGGAGCTGAGTGATTTGTGTCACCATGACTCAGCCATAACCATATAAGGAGTCCCCAAAGCAGCTATACGTCCAAAACCCAAATATGTACGAGCTGCGTTCGCTTCCCGCGTTTGCGCGTCTTACTGGTGTATAGGTAGAAAAGCCCCCATAGGATAGTGTATAGGTAGAAAAGCCCCATAGGATAGTGTATAGGTAGAAAAGCCCCCATAGGATAGTGTATAGGTAGAAAAGCCCCCATAGGATAGTGTATACTAGGTAGAAAAGCCCCCATAGGATAGTGTATAGGTAGAAAAGCCCCCATAGGATAGTGTATAGGTAGAAAAGCCCCCATAGGATAGTGTATACTAGGTAGAAAAGCCCCCATAGGATAGTGTATACTAGGTAGAAAAGCCCCCATAGGATAGTGTATAGGTAGAAAAGCCCCCATAGGATAGTGTATAGTGTATACTAGGTACAATTACAGAGTCATCAACTCCTTCCACCTTTTTTCCACGAAGGATCCTTCCTCCAATCAGCCTCAGCCCCATAAGCACTATTTCACTTGTTCCTTCCATCGGGGGTGATGCAACCCCTGACACAGAGGCCTCCCTATTCATTAGATTGCTCTAATGTGACTGAAAGCACTTGTGCAAATAAACAACCCACTGCACTGCCCCGCAAAGAAAGGATTCTCTGAGTCAAGCGTCCATTAACCAACAGGGGGGGGGGGGGGGTCGGTCGCGCGGAACTATAATTCCAACTTGTGTCTTTTATCTTATTAACCCATTCTGACCTGAGATCAGATTCTAATAAATATGTCTTCTATACATCCTGACAGTTTTCCATTCTGACCTGAGATCAGATTCTAAAAATGTCTTCTATATGTCAGTCGCTTGTCGATTTTTCAAAAATAGCAGACCTACAAGTTCAGATCTAGGTATAATAATATATATAATAATATATAATAATATATATATAATAATATATAATAGCAGACCTACAAGCTCGTAGCGCGCCACTCGGTGGCGCGCTATGAGCTTGTAGATCTGCTATTTTTCAATAGCTAAAGCATAACATATAAGTGCTAACACCAAAAGGGGTTCCCGCGCAAAATGGGTTAATCCCACGCAACGTCGTTTGCAGGTCCCCCAGAAAAGGACTTATAAATTGCATCTAATAGGCCTCGAATCAAGCACTAATTAAAACTGCATTAACCTTAATGAATCGAGAAAAATTGAGACCTCAATTTGTTGGAGTTGTGTTGATACAAGAGGCTGGTTTCAATAATACATGACGCAACCGGGATGAACCACACCACCGCTCTTCTCCTAATGCAAACCTCCTGTGAGTCTGCGTGTGTGTGTGTGTGTGTGTGTGTCTGTGTGTGTGTGTTTGTGTGTCTGTCTGTGTGCATGTGTGTGTGCGTGCGCGTGTGTGTGTGCATCAGTAACATGCACGGTGTGTTTTGGCCGTCCTCGTCATTACAAGCCCTGTTAGAGTTTAACTTAGCAACATTAAGGCATCTTTAAACCATAAAGACCTGAGAACA
This sequence comes from Protomyctophum bolini, assembly GCF_963924005.1. NCBI lineage: Eukaryota > Metazoa > Chordata > Actinopteri > Myctophiformes > Myctophidae > Protomyctophum > Protomyctophum bolini. Next base: position 29,182 of record NW_027665385.1, on the reverse strand, counting down.
GATTCTACAAAATAATATGTCTTCTAAATCATGACAGTTGTCTGAAAAACCTATATGTTTTCTATGTCAGTGGTGCTCAGTTCACACTATTTCAAGTCAAGGACCCCCAGAATTATCTGTATATTTGGTCGCCGACCCCCATCTGAAAATATGTTGTTCCATGCAGGGACCCCCCAGAGGGCCAGAAGCAAAGATTTGAGTTAAAAACGTTGGCTGTGGAAGAATATATTCAAAGATTTGCATGCATTTTCACGACTTTTCAAAAATAGCAGATCTACAAACTCGTAGGGCGGCACTCGGTGCCGTGCTATGAGCTTGTAGATGTTGACGGTGATGGTGATGGTGACTCAGACGCGTACTCAGGTCTAAATGGGTTAAGGGCCTAATTTACACTTTGTCGTCCGCCGGTGTAGCTCGCCCAAACACAGCCGATCTACAACCTTTCGACGCGCCGCGTGAGGCCAGGCTTTGCCATCTTGTAGATCTGCTTGTTTTCGGCGCGCACGGCGCCCAGTCAGTGGAGCGTGATGTGAACGAGGTGCATTGGAGTGAAAGAGGAAAGAGACCGCCGACCTGCACGGTGCCAATCAGCGTCACAGGTGTTCATAATTGTCCATCTAATTGCTTCATTACTCATTAGGGCAGGCCTGAGCCCCCACCAGGGCACCGTCTGTGGTTACACTTCCATCACACATCTGTATTTTGGGAAGCCCTCTTCAGCTCAAATGGAGAGACTCTCTCTCTCTCTCTCTCTCTCTCTCTCTCTCCAGAGTTTCAACATGTATCTGCTTGTTACTGTGATTTCCCAGGAGCCTGTCATTTATTTGTACGTCGGTTTGTCTGACTCCTCCAACGCCTTTAATGGAAATTCCCATGGCAGGAGTGTATACAGTATGCCTGTAGTAGTGCTTATGATGACAACTTGTTGTCTGGAGCTGCCAATGACTGTGGAAAAGGGAAAAATAACATAAAACATGCAAATCACGTCATTGAAGTCTGTGGTGCTAAAGCCTGTTTTAGAGTGCCCTAGGCCACCAGTGTGTGCATGGAGCCAGTCTGTGGTGCTATAAACCCTGTTTTAGAGTGCCCTAAACGCTGCATGCAACCAGTCTGTGGTGCTTTAGAGCCTGTTTTAGAGTGCCCTACGCCACCAGTGTGTGCCCTACGCAGCCAGGCGTTGGAGTGCATGTAAAGCAGGCTCCAGTCATTGTCACCCCAGAGACGTCCCCAACAGAGACCTGCAGTCCTAATGAATCAGGGACCTCAAATGTAGAGGAAACGTCTGTTTTTTGTATTCTTTATATTACTGACGCGTCAGCAAATCTGCCACAAAGCCACCAGGGATCTGCCTCCTTCACTCCTTGTTGATATCTGGCTGTAATTACAAAAATGACAAAACAAATCCTGCTGTATAAAAAAAACCCTATTTCCACCTACTTGTCGGATCAATCTCCCTTTAATGGCCTTATTACTTCTGTGCGCGGAAATGGGAGATAGATTACGCTGAGGTCATAAACGCTAATGAGACATTTAAACGTGCCATTTGGAGGGAGTGCCGCCAGACAGAGATCCTCTCCCTTTCAGATAAGCCCCCGGGCTGCAGGGAGGAGAGGACCCAGGTGAAACCAGACGAACAAAAACCTTCCACCTCAAACCTCCAGCCACCTCTCCTCTGCCCACCCACAGAGGCGGTCCTGTATCCCCCCATGCTCGTCGTGTCAAGCCTGGGCCTGCAAAAAAAAAAAACGCCAATTATCTTCCAAACCGTATGGATTTCAAACCGTGGCCTTTGGCCATATGTTTGTCACACCCCTCCCTTCCGTCATGTCATCGTGGTGTGATGCAAGGCTGACTTCCAGGGGATTGAGAAGGGGTGTTTTTTGGGGGAGTTTTCAAGGAGAAATGTTGACAGAATTTGGTATCGAATCGAGGCGTTGTCAGTTGGATTACTGAGTCTTCCGTTCCGTCTCAATTCATTTCTCAAACTCGATGATCTGCAATTTCATTCAAATGAGCTCAGTGAGAGATAATGACCCCTTTGCTGCAGTATACATATCGTAAATATCTTGCTAACGGTTAGCATTTATCCGTCGTCTTATAATAGCGTGCAACATTTCCCTGGACACGGCCGGGCTGCAGGAATTGTCCAATTCTTATTCAATTACACAAAGCATTTGGACGCTGAATTCCTGTTTTCCCCTTTACCAGATGCTGGTGGGCATACATGTCTAAACGTGGTTTTCCCCCTGGCTGACATAACCTCCCAGCCAATGGTTGTTGTCCTCAGTGAGACAGCTCTAGTCCTCTGAGAGGTCACCACGCGGTGGTGTCTGGTGTGTAATGTCAACATTCTAACCAAAACATGCTATGCTTGATTTGAATTAAGGTTCAGGGCATTTCTATAGTTCTACTTAGTGATAGACGTATAAGATTACATACTGTATTCTCCCACAGCAAAAACCCCAATTCTCTAGGATTATGATGCAGAACAAACCACATAATTATATCGCATTCACATTTCTGTTATGATGCTCGGGCCTGTTGTTTGTCTTCCGGTGTATGTTCATCATCTTTACATCTTTACATACTTGTATCATTACATGACTATATTGATTTATTGATTGGGTGATTAGGTGGGATGGGAGCGGCTAGTTTTAGGAGAGCTTGGTTGTTTGTTTTGTCCTCGATTATGTATGTACAGTATGAATGTACTTGTTGTATTGTTCTGTATTTGCTGTATGTTGCTGGAAACCCTTCGAAAACGAGATGATACATCTGAAGGGGATATCCTTTTCTCAATAAAGGTTCATACATACATACTGTATACACTACAGCACATCATGTTGTAATGTCTCATATTACAAATATTATATTGTAATGTTTCATGTGCAACTTACACACACCTTGTTTTTCTTCGTCCACTGCTAAAACCTTTTCCGTTATCTTGACTCTATATTGCTTAAATTATCGTTCTATTCTGTGCATGAATTGCTTTTTAAAGAATGTCGGAGCTAGCATAAATATTGCAGTTTTGTTTGCTTACCTGCTACGCAATTATGTGTTGCAGGATGCACTGCTCAACGTTCTACGACTACTATCACCCTCTGCAAAATGTATCCGACTGCAGGTGTTTCAAATGCAAAGTGGTGAACATATTTCATGTTCTTTGCGGCTAATGTGCAATAGACTTGGCATCAATACAATAGGGCTATGGGAAGTGATTTATTTTTCTTCAAGCAATTAAATGCCTACTTGATCATTTTTTCTGGGGAAAATGTGAGAATGTGTGGCAGACTAAATTAACCCATTCTGAACGGGAACCCGTTTCGGTGTTAGCATCATGTTAAATTCTTTAGCTATTTTTGAAAAATCGAAGAACGACTGACATTTTTAGAATCTGATCTCGGGTCAGAATGGGTTAATCAGACCAGCGTGTGTCCAGTGGAAACCTCGTATGAATCTGATCTCAGGTCAGAATGGGTTAAAAGAGCGCTCCATGACTAAACCTATCCCTAGGAAGGGGTGGAAACATCACATTGTCGTTGTTGTTGGCGTGGAAACCTAGTATGTCCAATAATAATGCATTCCTTTATTTATTATTATGACTTTAAAATATATATATATTATTTTTAAATAGCTATATATCTGTGAGCTCACAAGGCATCGCATACACGCTGTGAGCTTGTAGATCTGAAATGGGCACTACTTTTGCGCAACACTCACTTGTATGATGAAGTAATGTATTAATTAACAAACATTAAAAGTTATAAATATATTGTAGATATGAGCTTTCTGCCCGACGAACGAACATGCAGACGAGAGCCAAACCTTTTTAGTCGAGTAACATTTGGGGAGTTTTTTGAGAAAAACAATTCCAAAATATGCACAACAACCCTATTTCTGTTTGCTTGACAATTACAAGCAAATTGACAAAATTTATGTAACCCCACTTACTCCCACAGTTTAATTAATGACGCTTGTTATCAGCTATGTTTAAGAGGTAATGGACAATGCAGAATTTGGAGTGTTTACAGCGCTGGAGAAACACAACATAAATCCTTGCTTTACCCTCCTTTGTAACGCAGTGCCAGCAAACAAGAGATTAACAGTTTTTGTCACTAGTCTCTTCCTGTAGCCGTGTTGTTGTTATAATAATGTTGTTATAATAATGCTAAAACAAGGAGGGGAGGGGAGAAACAGGCATTAAGCATATACATACATATACAACTTTGAAATGGTGACTTGAAATAGCCACCACCATGGTCAGAGAAACGCACGCGCACACGCACACACACGTAAATCCACACCGTAATTCCTGATCTAATTAGAGGAAAGCTCTCCACTGCACTGGGCCTGCCATGAAAAGTATAGTTTGTAGAGAGAGAGAGAGAGAGAGAGAGAGAGAATGCATGAAAAAGGATGGGATAGAGAGAGAGAGAGCTGAGACAGACAGACAGACAGACAGACAGACAGACAGACTCAGTTCACACACTTGTGTGTGAACTCTATTTTTTTCACCTCAGTGTCCAAACACCATACTATTGTTTAAATGAATACACAAAGGGAATCTGCTATACCAAAGAGCCACATAATAATAATCTGTCCATTACTGTATTTTTACCGTAACATCAACAGTTAACACCTTCCCTTTTATAATCTGCCCAAAAGGGGGGAAAAATGGAGACAATTATATGGAGCATCATTGCTTTGCTTTGAAACAGCAGAGATAGGAACGCCTGCTGCTTGTCCAGTGTTAGAGACACTGATGCAACACTATAGAAACAGGCCTACATGTACCTATTTCCACAGGAATAATCAGTTACAGAATATTATTGCCCAGTACTGGCCGACTGCAGTGGCCTGATTCTAGTTTAGTTCAATTACACACCGTATATTTGACCTGTGGCCCAGACAGACAGCAGGGGAGCATATAACCGATATATATATATATTTCATGGGGGACACTTTGTAAACAAACCTAGGTAGGCTATATAACAAATTATCTTACACAATATATCATATTATATCGCATGATAGCCCAGAAAGACAGTGATGCACTGGAATACTGTATGTCAAATCATCATCATGCACCAACAGCAATGAATGAAGCAAAATGAAACACACAAATTTAGGCTATCTATCGCTACGAAAGTTGAGGCTCCAAACACATTATGCCCATTACTTACTAACTTTATTTGAAACTGACAAACTTAACCCATTTAGACCTGAGGACGATTCTACAAATGCCTTCTAAATCCTGACAGTTTTCTTGAAAAATCCATGTTTCTATGTCAGTGGTTCTCAAACTATTTCATGTCAAGGACCCCCAAAGATATATGTAGGCCTAATTGACCGCCGACCCCCATCTGAAAATAAAATATGTTGTTCTGGGACTCCCCGGAAGCAAAGACGTTTGCCCGGAAAGAATATATATTCAAAGAGTTGCGCTACATTTTCACAACTTTTCAAAAATAGCAGACCTACACACTAAACCCAAGCGTTTAGGTTTTAAACAGTTTTAAACACATAATTTGTAACACTTTTTAAACGTGTCACAGTGTTTAGATTATAAACAGAAGAAGATGTTTAATCCCTGTAACACTTTTTAAACACATAAACGTGTTTAGTTTTTACAATCAAAGTCAGTCATATAGGTGTTTAGAATTTGAACACTAGGTGTTCTCGTGAGGTGTTTGAGTGAACTCGTGTTCTACTGTATTGTATGAATATTAATAAACACTTGGCATTTTATTATTAAACACATGGTGTTTAGGTTTAAACGCGTCACATGTTCCAGGGATTTACAGTGTACAAGCTCGTATCTGCTATTTTTCAATATCTAAAGTGTAACACAATGCTTAAAACAAAAGGGGTGCTTCCCGCCCAGAATGGGTTTAAACACATAATTGTATAGAAGGTTATATTGTCATCCATACAGAACACACAGGGATTGCACTGCATTGATGCAACTTGTAAAACAACAACAACAACAGTGTGTGAGAGTGAGGGAGGATCCAGGACCATGGACAGTTCCCTGTGCCTAAAACAAATGAGTCTAATCAACCAAACTGTGACACATCTACTGTATGTGGATGTTTTATTTATTCATTCATTTCACTCACCATTAATCAGTAGCTGAAGGACGTGATTGTGACCAGCTTGAAACTTATACTGCGAACGACGTCCTTCTATTCATTTCCCAATCTGGGGGGGCTTTGTTGCAACAAAAAAAACAACACCCTGCATGTGGCCACTTTAAGAATTCGTCCATTTGTAACGTAAGTGTACAAACTCAGAGTTTAAACTATTGCAGCATGGCAGCGACGTAATGGGTTACACTGTAATGGGAATATATATTGTTGGAGGCTAAATTGTTTGATACTAGACCTATACGTGCCTGTCACAGTCGGCCACCGGCTTACTTGGGAACGATGCAACTTGAGAACCCGTTTTAACTGTCAGCCGGTGTCCCACATGGAGGTGTGTGTGTGTGTGTGTGTGTGTGTGTGTGTGTGTGTGTGTGTGTGTGTGTGTGTGTGTGTGTGTGTGTGTGTGTGTGTGTGTGTGTGTGTGTGTGTGTGTGTGTGTGTGTGTGTGTGTGAAGACTGCAAACTGAAAAGTGTACTAAGTTGGCAATCAATTGGGCCCACTGGCAGAGCCTGATTGGTTGAGCCTCAATTGGCTGAGGCAGAGGCTGTAAATTGCACAGGTGAAAGGAGTTGGCCTCATTAGGCCCACTGGCTGAGGTCCACAGCCTGGAAAATGGTTCAATATGTCCAGATACATCTTTTCAGCAAGCTTCACATTTCTAGGAGAAATGGGATGTAGAAAACCCCACCACTCTAGCTGAGAGGGGGGTGGATGGAGTAGTGGCAGGTTGCCTTGTTGGTGGTGTGGGCGGGGCCAACAATCAGCACACCTGGGAGTGGGGACTATATATAGGCCTAACTAAGCAGCAGACAAACGGTTTGTCCCTCACTGAGAGGTGCCTGCAGCGCCACAACTCCTTGGTGCCTGTACACACCGATGCATTACTGTAAGTCTGCCCTTTCCTAATTACCAGAATGCCCCTCCGAATATTCTATTTGTTTAGACTGCCTATGCCTGTGTTTCTTATTGTGTCTGATTACGCCTGACTCAAAATCATCTTAAACCATCATTCATCCTCATTCCACCACAATGTCACTGAATAAACCTCTTGACTATCAAACTGCCTGATCTGTGGACCTCACATGCTCTTATAGGCATGCAGGTGTAGGAGTTCACATACTGTACAACAGCCAGCCTCCTTTTCATTATATCTATCACCTCAATTACACCCAGCCACCCACACAACCTGAATGTTGAACATTCAGTGGATTTATTTGCTGTGGTCTGGGGTTTTCTCTGTGTGTTCTGAAGCCTTTTGAGCGGCAATGAAAACAGGATGAAATCTGCTGGCAAATTGTTATGTCATATATAATGTGGTATTTGTGGAATCTTACCTCACAGTACCCAGGGAAATCAGAGCACTTGTTTGAGCCAGAAAGCCCCAGACCACAAAAAATCTACTGAATGTTAAAAGTTTTTTGGGTGCAATTGAGCTCAGACATTATTTTTTTTTACAAAAATATCATCATATACAGATTGGTTACAATAACCTTTTATTCATTTTCAGCTTTATTTGAGAATGAACATTGCAATTTTTGCACCAAGGCTACAGAAAGGTCAAAATTCCTTTGACAATCAGACATGCCCACATAACATAACATTGTGGCCATGCAGTAATAATTCTGCTCCGCGCATTACATTCTATGAGGGAAGTTCCACCAAACTCCCTGCAGGCGATATATGTGGGCTAAGAAGTGAAATACACTGATCCAGGAATAAGATACAAGCGCTTACCAAGGTCAAGGAGGCTCCCAAATGTAATTACGTGACGAGCAGCGCGCACACACAAAAGGCATTGTTATTGGGACAAGTATAATGCTACACATTAGCAGATCAACACCGCTGTTTCTATCAGGGAACGCTAGCTAGCATGCGGGAAAGACATACTGTAGGGCGGGCTGCATCAATTTAGCCTACTTATCTAAAGTCTGTAATTACTGGGTTTATTTGATAAACAGAACAAGGAGAATCCTTAAATGGTTCTGGAGATCCAAAGGGGATTAATTCCTTATACTCCTTGGAAGGAAAAAAAGAGAAAAGAAAGACAAGAAAAAAAAACACAAATCGCTGGTAGAATTCCTTATTTCACTCTTTAACCCATTCTGTGCGGGAACTCTTTTTTGGTGTTTTAACTAAGCATTATGTTATACTTTAGCTATTGAAAAATAGCAGATCTACAAGCTCATAGCGCGCCACCGAGTGGCGCGCTACGAGCTTGTAGGTCTTGCTATTTTTGAAAAATCGTAAAAATGCGGCACAAATATATATTCTTTCAGAGCGAACCTTTTTTTTAAATTTCGACGTCTGGGCCTAAACGGATTAATCACACATTAATTAGGAGCGGTAGGGGCACCAGTTACACTTGGCATTTGGCGAGATTGCAGGAAGAAAGAGAGGCCTTGCATTAGCCTCTCCAGAGGAAGGAGGCGAGAACACGCATCAGGCTAAAACAAAGATGACACAATCCCTGTGAACAGCAGGACGTACGGGACTTAACGGGGAACAGTGATCCAGGCTTACGGAGGTCTCGCACGCACGCACGCGCACACCAACGCACGCACGCACGCGCACACCAACGCACGCACGCACGCGCACACCAACGCACGCACGCACGCGCACACCAACGCACGCACGCACGCATGCACACGCACACACGCACGCACACACGCACACACACACAGCCAGTGGTGGAAAATCTAATCTAATCTAACTAAAAATACTCACATTTTTACTTAAGCAAAATGTACTCGAGTAAAAGCACACAGATTGTCACATTTCACGTTTTCAGATGTATTTATATCTTTTGAAAATAGCAGATCTACAGGCTCACAATGCGTCGCGATGCTAACGTAAGTAGCATTATGGCTCGCTCGATCGAATGCACACTATAAAAGCGCAATTGCCGTTAATCAACGGCAATGGCGGTAAGCGTAGTATCAAAAAATAGGCTTCAATTGACCTACATATACGGCACAAATAATGAAGTAAATGTACAACGCTGATTTGTCCTAAGGGCCAGGCGTATACATTGAGAGTCTACACAGTTTACGTACTATTACCATTAAGACGCGCAAACGCGGGAAGCGAACGCAGCTCGTACATACTTAAGTTAAGTTATTTAAGTTAATTTAAGTTTTTAACTTAGCCATAACCATATAAGGAGTCCCCAAAGCAGCTATACGTCCAAATATGGAGTGTGTTGCATCAATCGCAAACAAATCACTCTGCTCCATATATGGGCACAAAAGCGTGACACACGGACGGACACACAGACATGATCTGCTAGGTCTTCATGAAGAAGAAGAGAGATATTGCTTGTTCTGTGAACTTGGTGAAATTAAAAACGAAGTTCACTTTTAGTTTTTCTGCTCTAAATATGATGACACAAGGGATATTTTGGTTAATAAGATGTCTTCTATCTGTGGGTATTTCCTAGATTTAAATGACTATGTAAAAATGGAGATATGCTTCGCCAAAGGGACCTTTTGTTGTGGCAGATTTTATTTGTCAAGCTTGGGAAAGAAGACAGAGAACTCTGTATAAATCTGAGTTGTAATGTAGTGAATTATGTAATGTAAACATGCTGTAAATGCAATTGTGAAATGGTGTCTCATAATAAACCCATGAGGGTTGATAGGCACATTGTGTGCAGGACACGAAAATAAATATAAACAATCAATCAAAAGAAAAATCTATATTCTATCTGGGAGAAAACTGTGCCATTAACATTTTATATAATATAAGGCAATTATGCAGGTATCACAGATTTCCCAGGCCTATAATCAGCATGCAGACATGCCCCTAGGGTTTTATTTTATGTTTAATGTTTTCATCCACCTCACATTTTCCATTCCTTATGAAGGCCCACTATATGTATTTGGTTAAAATGGGTATAGGGTTTAGAAAAAGGCAAAAGCATGCTCTGTTGCGCTGGCCTAAAAGTGGGTCCTTAAAAACTGCTAAAACTTCTGAAATGTATGTATGTAGGTATGTACAGTATGTATGTGTGTATGTATTTAAAAAGGGGGCTTTTATGTAAAAATCCCAGCCCACAATACCTTCATATATTTAAAAATAATTCCAAAATAGGGTTACCAGTGAAGGGCAACATTCCTCCCCCTGTTTTGTTGTGACTTCCCCCATTATATAATAATAAAATCACACCCCTGTGAAGTGAGGGGCGCTCTTATCATCATGACGTAAAATAGACAGACACCAAAAGCTGGATATAGGAGGGGCTAGTATAGTAGTGCCCCTACAAAAACTAACAAAACAACACTTCCAATCCAGCCGGTATTCAGATATGGAGTCATGCATGGTTAGGATTCCTTGGTATCTTAACAACTTAAACCTTTTGTCGTACGATATGGTGTCATGTGACGAGAACCGACGATCCACAAGCTCACATATCATGTCACATGGTGACGTGTTGTGAGGTCGTGTATATATATATATATATATCATTTATATATAGGGTGTTTTTAGATCTTTTTCTGAAACCATACCCAAAGTAGGGAAGCCGGGTTCAAAGTGCTTAACCCTGGGTGTCCCTGTTGATTTATGATGGGGAACATGAAAGGTCTCCTCTTCTGTCTCACACATACAGTATATATGGTTAGCCATGTTTTCCCTTTAGACAAAAATAGCACTGAAGAAGGGGGAGGGGGGGGGGGCGGACAAGATGGAGAAAGCATATATAGTGCCGCCTAACGATATATTTTTAAACTGCAAGTGGGACACACTTTTTCCTGCTGGTTTTTCAGCAGGGAACTGAAGATGGTTAGAAAAGAAGAAAAAAAACCTTTTAATACCCAGGCTCTACTATTTACCCAAAGAAATGCTCAGAAGGAGTGATTCCTTATTCGGGATGCAAAAAACCCCCCTCTCTATTGAACACTATGAATAAAACGGGCTTTAATCCATTCTGGACGGGAACCCCTTTGGTGTTAGCATTATGTTATGCTTTAGCTATTGAAAAATAGCAGACCTACAAGCTCATAGCGCGCCACTCGGTGGCGCGCTATGAGCTTGTAGATCTGCTATTTTTGAAAAGTCGAAGAGCGACTGACATAGAAGACATTTTTAGAATCTGATCTCAGGTCAGAATGGAAAACTGTCAGGATGTAGAAGACATTTTTAGAATCTGATCTCAGGTCAGAATGGAAAACTGTCAGGATGTAGAAGACATTTTTAGAATCTGATCTCAGGTCAGAATGGAAAGCTGTCAGGATGTATAGAAGACATTTTTAGAATCTGATCTCAGGTCAGAATGGGTTAAAATGTGTCTTGAAATCATTATGCTTCTCGGTCCGTCTTCTTATTTCGCGAGCCTGGAATAAAGAGGTAGCTTCTCAAGCAATTTTGGCCTTGTTTGTTCAAGGTAATTACTACTTGTCCTCCCATCCTGCCAGCCCAGATGATGCATGAAAATTACCCTTCCCCTACTTCAATCAGAGCTGGGACGAAGGAGAGAAAAAAAGGAAAAGAAAAAAAAGAAAGGAGAATGGAGGAAAGGGGAACAGAGGCAAGCAGATGGGGGGGGGGGGGGGGTTGGTGGCGTTGGGGGGGTTACGCGGGTAAGAGAAGGAAGAACTTATATGAGACACATAGCACTCCCTCCCTGCGTGACAAGAAAGGGCACTGTCTCTGATTAATTAGCTGGAGTTGGTAATCAGTTTAATAAGACTGAAGTTGATGGTGAGAGGTCCCCTTTGGCAGAGCCTAGCTATAAGCTTAGTGCTCTGTTCGGGGGCCTTGCTTTCTTCCATCAAGTAAACATGCAGTGTCTATTTACATAAACAGTTGTTTCTCTTTTTTTCTCTTCTTCGCCGAGGCCTTAGTGTGTGTGTTAAGGTTTTTTTTTTTTTTCTTTTCTTTTCTTCTTTCCAAAACTGCCTGAAAGAACTAACGCCACAGCTTAAGTAGAGTTCCAACAAAAGGACAGGGAATTGCAGTACAAATTCATGAATTTTTCCTTCATATGAGAACTAATTAAATTGAGGCCTTTTGAAATGAATATCGTGTGAGGTACTCACCACCACTCGTACGGTACGTACGCCCACAAAGGGGGTATAATTCCGCGATTGAATTGTGGCGTGATAGAATGGAGTCCTTTTACTGTGGATGGTGAGCTATACAGATGGTGTCTTTTCATTCACCCCCACAAATCTCATTAGGTCAGTTATCATTTGTATGGATAACACAGAGTTGAATGGAAGGCCACAAGGCTACGCAGCGCAAGAGAGTATACCTGTCTGTCTGTCAGGAGAGTATACCTGTCTGTCTGCTAAGCCAACAGGAGAGTATACCTGTCTGTCTGCTGGCCATGATACAGGAGAGTATACCTGTCTGTCTGCTGGCCAACATGACACTGAATGGATGCAGAGCAGCAGATTATACCTGTCTGTCTGCTGGCCAACAGCAGAGTATACCTGTCTGTCTGCTGGCCAACATGACACTGAATGGTAGAAATCACCCAAATCACTGAATGTGAAGGTGGTTACCAGTGCTTTTATTTAGAAAACTCTTTGTATTTAATGAGAGTCACTTCCTGTCAGCACCATTTTCATGCAGCAGTGCACAGAGAGCACAGGCTGTTCAGAGAATCACAGAGAATCACATCTAACCCACTTGGAAGCATTTTAGAGGCAATGCCGTAAGTTGTGTTGATTTCAGTTATGTTAACTTTCTGTACAACTTTGTGACTTTTTGTACATGTTTATTTGTATACGAAGAGGAAAGTTATTTCTTTAACAATGTTTGCTGCTGTTTGCAGAGCATAGTAGCCTAGAGTGCACAGGTGTAGGGCATCCTGCTAATTGCCTTGGTGTGTGTAGGTCATTTAGCTACTCACCTGTTTTCTTTTTACTGTGAAATTATCACAATTAAGAACAAACCCTGAATGTTTGTATTGTTTTTATGTTTGAGGAAGAACAACAGTAAATGGTCAAATCTTACTTCGTCTCTGTCTTCATTGGCTGCGGTTTAACTCGGTGTTTAGTGACAGTTTTCTACACTGCATGAGAACACTACACACAATACAAATGCCATGTCAAGAAATGCATCAAAATGCCTTTAAAACTCTCCCACACTGATCCAGTATTTACAGAAAATTGACAAACAATTAATGCAAGACCACGTCCCAAACTCTTCTCCCTTCTGGCTCCAAAACTATGGAATGCACTGCATTACAGTCAGAACTGCAGCCTCACTCCCAATCTAAACTATGGAATGCATTTCCCATTGCAGTCAGAACTGCAGCCTCACTCCCAATCTTCCGCCGTAGTCTGAAAACCCACCTTTTCAGACTCCATCATGGCCCGTAGCACTTGCACTGATGGCATTTTTTACAGACTTATAGCATGTTACGTAGACAGCACTATAGCATTTCATTTTATGTAGTCATAGCACTTCATAGTATATATGAATAGTATAGTATGTATAGTTTATATGTATAGTTTCATTATATAGATATTCCACTGTTACGTTCTTAGCTTACGCATGTTTCATGATAAATGTTCTTATGTGATGTATTGCCATGCTTGTTGTTCTTGCTTAATGTAAGTCGCTCTGGATTAAGAGCGTCTGCTAAATGCCTAAATTGTAAGACCATGGCCAAACTAGACTGCTTCAATAGGTCGATAACCAAAACTACTGTAACCCTCTGTTAATCTACTGTAAATGATAATGTGTTTGTTTATTTATTAGTAAATTCTTCATATAGTCGAGTGTGAAAATCAGTCCTGGCTTCATGTATAGCCTGTGGCATAATGTGTCATTTGTCGACGTTGTTCGAATATAAAATAAAAATGATGAGACATAACTAACTCTTAAAAGAACAATAGTTTTTTCTTTTTTTGCAGTCATAGCCCAGCAATTTCTAAAGTAAAGTCACAGTCTCTGATAAGGGACCACCACATAACCCATGCCGTTAACACAGTTTGGGCGGGAACCCCTTTTTGGTGTTTTAAACTTTATAGCTATTGGAAAATAGGAGATCTACAAGCTCATATCGTGCCACCGAGTGCCGCACTACGAGATTGTAGATCTGCTATTTATTTATTTTATCGTGAAAATGTGGAGCAAATCTTTGAATATATATATTCTTTCACAGTGAACGTTTTTAACTCAAATCTTTGCTTCTGGGGGGAGGGTCGGGGGTCGGCGGCCTTGACATGAAATAGTGAGAACTACTGACACAGAAACATGAGGTTTCTCAGAAATTTGTCATGATTTAGACATTTAATTTTGACGTCAGGCCTAAATGGGTTAATGATCATCCGCCGTTACAACACAAGTCAAGGAGCAGATAGTGTAATAATTTAAGCAGTGTTGAGTGGCCTATTGTCATTCAAATGATAAATTATGCTTGGCAGAGGTCTCAGACTCGCTTTTACAAAGCGTTGCTATTGTTTGTGTTGAGACAAGGTTTTAGGAAGTCCGAAGTGAGGGAATTACTTCGGAGACTCTTTTTGGTTCCTTGGTGGTTTGAAGACAAATTGGTTCCATGCTCGTCGTGCTCTGCCCCGACAGGCAGACAAGCCCTCCGACATGACAAATTACAGCTTTACAACAACAGGCCGGACTGCACTGTTAACCCATTCTGACCTGAGATCAGATTCTAAAAATGTCTTCTACATCCTGACAGTTTTCATTCTGACCTGAGATCAGATTCTAAAAAATGTCTTCTATGTCAGTCGCTCTTCGATTTTTCAAAAATAGCAGACCTACAAGCTCATAGCGCGCCACTCGGTGGCGCGCTATGAGCTTGTAGATCTGATATTTTTCAATAGCTAAAGCATAACATGATGCTGACACCATAATGGGTTCCCGCCCAAAATGGGCTAAGGAAGGGAATGTTTGGATGGATATCTGCATTCAACACGACTGAAACACGGCACGTTATTTCATGCCGCAGAGCAAAGATGGCGGAAAAGTGTTATACGAATATGACGGTGCTGTACAGTAGTCTACAACATGAGGGGTGCCCAAAAGGTAGATTTTTGATCTATCAGTAGATCATAAAGGCTGTGCAGGTACAGTAGATCACATGATGCCTCTAAAAATATTAAATTTAAATATAAAAAAAGGCAACTGCCACTTGAATTAAGGTGACTTGACTTGATTGATTGACATAAAAAAGGCATCGGCCTGTCAGCTTAAACCCACAATGCAATACCTTCATTAAGGTAATACCTTCATTAAGGTATTACCTTCATTAACACAAGAGTGTTAACTTGCGCACAAACGTCTGTAGCATTACAAACTAAGTTATAAATATACACGATACAGAGACACCTCCCTGACAATAACGCCGAGACAGCTTGTTTATTTTTGGACCACAACACTTATTATAATATGAAAACGGTTTTAAGATGAGCCCATGTTATTCTCCATAGAGAAATGTACTTCCGTGAACCACCAGGGGAATCGAGGGGACCTGCGAGTGACGTCAGGACTTCGGCGCTCTACAGTAAGTGGACAGTAAATTATAGTAACTATACACCGGTGCCCGGCTGTAGCGCAGCGAGTCTGTAACGATGGAAGTTGGAGATCCTCCATGCCCCACCCGGCTATGCAATACCCGCTGTACCCGGGTCAGAGTACCCGTTCCACCCATCTGTCTGTGTCCCTTTTATGGCCATATATGGAGATTTCTGTACCGGTCTCTCTGTGTCCCTTTATTCCTATATATATATATAGAGAGTTCTGTGTCAGGCATGCCCAAATATGAGGTGTTGTGATGTCAGAACAGTCCAGCTCCATATATGGAGATATAGAGGTGATCACTCCAGAGGTCCAGAGGCCAGGCAGAGGCCTGTTGTGGCGGGTTCTGGACAACCGTGGGTCCGACCGACTCGACACCGGGCACTGCACTCCCTGTGGGGGTGTGGAACTCGTATGTCGAATTTCAAGTCGGTGGGGTGAACAGTTCTCGAGTTACGTGGATTACAGACATACATACGTACGTACGTACGTACGTACGTACGCACACACACACACAGAGACTTGGCGCATTCATAGGGCCAGGGCCAAATCACGGTAATGTTAATTGCAGCATGAATGTACTTGCTCAGTGTAAATCCCTCTCGGATGCTTTAGTTCAGTGGTTCTCTAAGTGGGAGCCGGGGACCCCCAGGGGGTCCTCGATGGGTTTCCAGGGGGTCCCCGGCAAAAATAATTCATGAATATAACATCCACTTTAACCTTGTTTGAGCTTGTAGATCTGCTATTTTCAAAAACATCTTGGGAAAGAAATTGAATCATTTTTTAAACATTTTAACAACACAGATCTTACAGTATATGGGGGTGGCCCCTGGCATTTCCAGATGCATATATGGGGTCCAAGGGGGGGGGTCCAAGGGGCCAAAAACACACTCATTTGGGGGTCCTTGACATGGAAACGTTTGAGAATCACTGATCTAGATTAACCTAGCTCTGTCCATTCTGGAAATACTAAATAGTTCTGGGTTCTGTCTGTGTGGAAATGAAAAGAGGCATTGTATGTTTACACAATGACCATTCCTTTGGCACTATAATGTTGTACCACTTTCCAGAATGCATCATTTAAATTCAAAGGTCAAAATGTGCAGGCCTTTTTTCCTCTTTCAGTCTAAGGCAGGTAAATTAAGACTTGTTTCATTAATTCAAGTTAATGTAATGTAACAAAGCACATTAAAAAATAGAGATAAGGCGATGCAGTCCTGCAGTATAGGTCATTTATAGTGTCTTCATAGCATTAATTTACCTTAGCAGGTATTGTGGGGCATTGCTTAACCCATTCTGACCTGAGATCAGATTCATACGAGGTTTCCACTGGACACACACTGGTCCGATTAACCCATTCTGCCCCGAGATCAGATTCTAAAAAAATGTCAGTCGTTCTTCGATATTTCAAAAAATAGCAGACCTACAAGCTCGTAGCGCGCCACTCGGTGGCGCGCTACGAGCTTGTAGATCTGCTATTTTTCAATAGCATAACATGATGCTAACACCAAAATGCAGGTTCCCGTTCAGAATGGGTTAAGACCTCATTACCTCTGTTGGGAATGCTAAATGATTCCATAAAGGAAAATAAAATATTCATTACGTTGGTTAATAATTCATCCAGATAAAATGCTATATATCCCAGTTTGCATAGAGAAGATTAATGCATAATGAGGCGCATGCTCAGCATATTTGTCCTTGGGAATGGTTTTTTGATTTTATTTCATGGAGCAAAAAAGAAAATTAATTGAAAGTTAATTTTCATTTCGACTTCTATATAAGTTATGAGAAATGATAAAGCAGATGCTTTCAAAGCAGTTTCTTAAGTAAAACACAATTTAACTGGGTATAGAGAAAGCAATGCCTTTTAATTATTAGCATTTAAATGTGCTTTTATCAAATTAAATATTAATGGGTGTCTGCTTGACCTAATTCCCACAGCTGAAATATTGAACTTCTAATGTACTGGAGTTCATGATAAAAACAATATATATATATATATATTTGTATTGGACTGCTTGAGAAATAACACACACACACACACACACACACACACACACACACACACACACACACACACACTGTACTGTATGTACAGGATTAAGTGTTCATTGCATACCCCAAATACTGCACTGTAAACTGTGCCTAGCCAAACACACCGTCAAACAAATCTCTCCGTAACGATAGAGGTTGACGATGTGGCTTTCAGGTTAATCTTTCTTTCCTTTTCTCTTCCGACTAATTATCAATTGTGACACCTATTATATAGTTTAACGACTGTTGCATATTGGATTTAAATGGCATGTCTTCAATGTTATAATTCCGAGCATCTTGACAAACACGACCCATTAACCCATTCTGAACGGGAACCCATTTTGGTGATAGCATCATGTTATGCTTTAGCTATTGAAAAATAGCAGATCTACAAGCTCGTAGCGCGCCACCGAGTGGCGCGCTACGAGTTTGTAGGTCTGCTATTTTTGAAAAATCGAAGAACGACTGACATTTTTAGAATCTGATCTCAGGTCAGAATGGGTCAATCAGACCAGTGTGTGTCCAGTGGAAACCTCGTATGAATCTGATCTCAGGTCAGAATGGGTTAAACAACTCGGTGGCCTTTTGTCAAGAGCGATGATTACGCTAATTAAAGCTGCAAAACATCTGTGAGGGCCGCGAGACGCGCTGGAATTAAACGGGTCATTAAATCAGCCAAGGAATATGTCAACATCCACACGAGGCTGTCAGTCTGACACGAACAACCAGGAAGGATGTGAAAATGTGTCCAAACTCTCTCTAAAGACGCGGGCAAGCTAACGCTAATTGCAAAGCAACGTCGTGGGAAAATTACCACTCGATTGCTCGAAAGAAAAACGAAATGTTTATCGTAATCACTCAAACTTTTTTAATTAATGACGTGAGCGATATGTAAATAGCCATTATACAGTGTGAGCTGCGTTACCAGATTAGGTGTTAACCCATTCAGGACGGGAACCCCTTTTTGGTGTTTTGAATTATATACTTTAGCTATTGAAAAAATAGCAGATCTACAAGCTCATAGCGTGGCACCGAGTGCCGCCTCTACGAGCTTGTAGATCTGCTATTTTTGAAAAATCGTGAAAATGTGTGCAAATCTTTTAATATATATTCTTTCCCAGTGAACGCTTTTACCTAAAATCTTTGCTTCTGGGGGGGGGGGGGGGGGGGTCCCTGGAACTACATATTTTCATGTGCGGGTCGGTGGCCAATTACATATAATTCTGGGGGTCCTTGACATAAAATAGTTTGAGAACCACTGACACAGAAACATAGGTTTTTCTGAAAACTGTCAGGATTTAGAAGACATTATTTTGTAGAATCGAATTTAGGTCTAAATGGGTTAAGGTGCTTTGTATATTGCTAGCCTTTATCTATCACTATCTCTGTTAAGGCACTAAGGCAGACATCTCTGTGGGGTTAATCCTCTTTAAGCTGGCGATAGCAGCGAGTGATACTATTGATGGCATGTTACTAACAACATGTGTTCCTCTTTCATGGATGAAAAAAAAGCCCTGTCTCACAACAACCTCTTTCGAACCATTTAATAGGATTGTTGTTGTGTGTGGTTTTTTTTTTACTCTATACTCTGTGCATCAAACAACCGTTCCTCCCTGCAAGTGTTTCAAAACGTGTGCCTTAAGAGTTTGTCTAACGCGCTTCAAATCAACCTAGGTCAGGAGGGGCTAAGATTGGCCTCCAGTGAAACCCTGCTGAGATCAGCTCCTTGTAAGGAGAGGGGAAAGTGGATTTTCCAGCTTAATCCATTTTGTGCGGGAACCCCTTTTGGCGTTTTAATCATTAAACTTTAGCTATTGAAAAATAGCAGATCTACAAGCTCATAGCGCAGCACCGAGTGCCGCGCTATGAGCTTGTAGGTCTGCTATTTTTGAAAAATCGTGAAAATGTGGCCTAAATCTTTGAATATATATTGTTTCAGAGCGAACGTTTTTAACTCAAATCTTTGCGTCTGGAGGGTCCCTGGAACAACATATTTTCAGATGGGGTGTTTCAAATTCAGATAATTCTGGGGGTCTTTGACATGCAAAAGGTTGAGAACCACTAACATAGAAACATGAGTTTTTGAAGAAACTGTCAGGATTTAGAAGAGATTTGTAGAATCGTCCTCAGGTCAAAATGGGTTAAAAAAAACAGGATTGTCTCTGCTCAAGGCATTATCCTGTGTTCAAAGAGATTAATAAAGTGAGATGCGATGGATATGCGGGGCTCTGCAGTGCTCTTGGCTTAGTGTTGGTCATGTTCAATGTCTCTGCTACTACTACGCCAACAAGAAAATGATGTTTACAAAATGGTAAAACAGTATGGCTGCCGTCCTCATTCCTGGAAGCAGGCTAATGGATTAAATCACAATCTATTTGAATATTATCCACTATAGATGGATGGAGCTCGTACATTTTGATTGATAACGCGAGCGTGTTCTATTATTTTGCGGAAAGACGGGAGACAATACATTCTGAACAGAACCAGTATGTTTTACTAGAGCCTTCAAATACAGTACTTTTCTAACGGATGGAAGTGGCAATCGCTCCGGTTCAGTCGCTACTCGCTATCCTTTTATTACTCTATATGGTTGGCAGGTATCAATACACTTTTAGACGGACATGTTTGTGCCAGCGTGGATGATTAGACTTATTTCTTGATCGTTTAAACATGACGTCATAGGCCGCCATGCTCAATAACAGGCTTGATAAGCCCAAAGCTTATTGATAACGGGTACTCGATAAGCTAATCGGATTGTTTTGCGTATCTAGCTCCATCCCTAACATCCACCACGCTTTAGGAGACAGCCTTTACTTTAGGAGACAGACCTTACTTTAGGAGACAACCCTTACTTTAGGAGACAGCCCTTACTTTAGGAGACAGACCTTACTTTAGGAGACAGACCTTACTTTAGAAGACAGACCTTACTTTAGGAGACAGCCTTTACTTTAGGAGACAGACCTTACTTTAGGAGACAGACCTTACTTTAGGAGACAGACCTTACTTTAGGAGACAGCCCTTACTTTAGGAGACAGCCCCTTACTTTAGCAGCCCCTTACTTTAGGAGACAGACCTTACTTTAGGAGACAGCCTTTACTTTAGGAGACAGACCTTACTTTAGGAGACAGACCTTACTTTAGGAGACAGCCCTTACTTTAGGAGACAGACCTTACTTTAGGAGACAGACCTTACTTTAGGAGACAGCCCTTACTTTAGGAGACAGACCTTACTTTAGGAGACAGCCCCTTACTTTAGAAGACAGCCCCTTACTTTAGGAGACAGACCTTACTTTAGGAGACAGCCCTTACTTTAGGAGACAGACCTTACTTTAGGAGACAGACCTTACTTTAGGAGACAGACCTTACTTTAGAAGACAGCCCTTACTTTAGGAGACAGACCTTACTTTAGGAGACAGACCTTACTTTAGAAGACAGCCCCTTACTTTAGGAGACAGACCTTACTTTAGGAGACAGCCCTTACTTTAGAAGACAGCCCCTTACTTTAGGAGACAGACCTTACTTTAGGAGACAGACCTTACTTTAGGAGACAGCCCTTACTTTAGGAGACAGACCTTACTTTAGGAGACAGCCCTTACTTTAGGAGACAGAGACAGACCTTACTTTAGGAGACAGCCCTTACTTTAGGAGACAGACGACCTTACTTTAGGAGACAGACCTTACTTTAGGAGACAGACCTTACTTTAGGAGACAGCCCTTACTTTAGGAGACAGCCCTTACTTTAGGAGACAGACCTTACTTTAGGAGACAGACCTTACTTTAGGAGACAACCCTTACTTTAGGAGACAGACCTTACTTTAGAAGAGAGCCCTTACTTTAGAAGACAGCAACATAAAACTAGACTGTCTTTAGTTGTTCAAAATGAAACATTTGCACATCTCTGATGTGCCCTTACTTCTCAGTCATTATGTATGTTTCACAGCACTCATCAAAGTGAAGAAATCCCATGATGTACATTGATGTGTTTAACAGAGTTTAAACTCAAGTCTCATTATAGATAAATTATAGTTTAATTAGCACAAATTCTCACCGACTAACAGATTGTCAAGTCAAAAAAGGCAAATACAGAAAGATCTACTTACTTAGCCATTAAAATGTGCCACATATTTATTCGAAACACAAAGCTCGAGAAACTATTTTATAATGAATGTGTTTCTTTAGCTCAGGAGCTCATTCAAATGATACAAACTTTTAAACGCTGATGCTCTGCTCATTTGTCATTGCACTGACTCAGCATACACATTAAACTATTAAAATAACATACCGCACCAGGGCACAGATTGCCCAAATAACCGTGCAATGCAAACAAAGTAGGTAGATTACTTTTAATTCTCATCGCCTCGAAGCAAGAATAATAAAAATATATAGCATTGTTAATAACAGTAACTAGAAATGCACTCTGTCGAGCTGCCAACTTGCGCATTGCACACAAGTAGGCCAAGTAGGACACACACACGCACGCACGCACACACGCACGCACGCACGCACACACGCACACGCACGCACACACACGCGCACTTCTGGGATTTAGAGATAGATAACTTGAAAGGCGAATATATATATACACAAAAGAGATAAATATAAAGTAAATAGACAAATAAATAAAATGTACTTCACTTGTCGATAACTCCCGCTCTAGAACACCACCGGGAGAGTACGGACTATGGGATGTGTGGAGCTGAAGCTACATAACCTGTTTAGAGTACGGACTATGGGATGTGTGGAGCTGAAGCTACATAACCTGCTTGGCTTCCAGAGTACGGACTATGGGATGTGTGGAGCTGAAGCTACATGACCTGCTTGGCCTCCAGCATGAGTTTGAGCTTGCGAAGGGCCCCCTGGTGCTGGGGGAACTCCTCGCTGATGCGCTGCACGATGGCGCTCACCTGCCGCGCACGCTCCCTCTGGCGCTCCAGCATGTGCTCCACCTGCTCCATGCTGGAGAGGGCCTTGTAGCGACCCTCGCGCACCGCCTGCAGCTTGCTGGCGCGGCTCTGCAGGGCCAGCAGGCAGCTGAAGTTCCGCTCCTTGGTGTCCTGGAGGTTGTTCAGGTCCGAGGCCAGCGCGGCGCTGCGCCGCTTGAGCTCCGTCAGCTGCTGCTTCTTCTCCTCCAGGCTGTTGTCCAGGTCGGCTTTCTGCTCCAGCAGCTCCTTGATGGTCTGCTCGCACTTCACCACCTGCTTGTGGTTGGCCTGGATCTTGCGGCAGAGGCCCTGGTTGACGCGGACCAGGTGGTCGGAGTGCGCCGTCTGCTTGTGGTCCGTGCGGGCCTGGGCCTCGCAGTGCAGCACGATGCTGTCCTTCTTGTTCACCGTGGCCTCGCTCTCCCGGATGAGCTGCTGCTGCTGCTTCATGAGGCGGCTGAAGCTGCCCTCCATGCGGTGGATCTCCAGCTTCATCAGGCCGATCTCGTCCTGGCCCACGTCCATGTAGGAGCGGACGTCCTTGGTCAGCCGCAGCTTCTTCTCCCACAGCATGACCTGGTGCTCGGCCTCCGCCAGCTGGCCGAGCAGCTCGTCCTTCTCCTCCAGGATGCTCTCCAGCTTCATCTGCATCTCTATGGAGGCCTCCTCGGCCCCCTTGATGCGGAGCACGAAGTCCTTCTCCATCAGGGTGTTCTCCTGCTCCAGGTCCTGCTGCATCTGTCCCTTCTTGTTGAGCAGGTCGTTGAGCCTCATGATGTCCGACAGCAGTGTCTTCCGGTCCCTCTCCAGCTGTCCGATCTCACGCTGCTGCCCGTTGATCTCGCCCTCGATGCGGATCTTCCTCTGCTCCAGGACCATGTGTAGTGTCTGCTGCTCGATGGTGTCCTCTCGGGCCGCCTGCCTCTCTTGCGTCAGTTTCAGTAGCTCCTGCTGCTGACTCATCCACAGATGCTGGTCCTCCATGATCTGGCCGTCCAGCACTTCCAGCTCCTTTGTCAGCGAGGAGGATTTCATCTTCAGCTCGTGTAATTTCAGGTTCTCTTGTCCGCTGCTCACTTCGATCATTTTGATCTTGGTCTTGAGAGTGTTGATGGCGATGCCCTTGTTCTTGATGACGTTGACGCGGATGTCGATCTTGGTCTGGCTGGAGGTGAGCAGCTTGTTGAACCTGATGATCTCCTGCTCTCGCTCGTCCAGGTCGTGGGTCAGCTCGGCCTGGCGCCGTCTGACGTCGGTGCTCTCCAGGCGCGCCGACGCGATGTCGTCCTCCATCTTCCACAGGTGGGCGATCCGGTCCTTCTTGAGCTCGGCCAGCTGGTCAATGAGCTGCTTGGAGCTCTTGGCGACCTTGTTGTGGGCGAGCTCCTGCTGGAGCTGGTTCATGATCTTCTCCTTCAGGCTCAGATGTAGAGCGTTCTCGTTCTCCATGTTCTTGGTCAGGGTGCTCAGGTGGACCTGGTTCTTCTCGCTCTCCTTGTTGAGCCTGTCGAGGAGACTCTTCTTCTCCTGGAGGGTGCTCTCGTAGGTCCTGTACTCGGCGTTCATGGCCTCCTGCTCCGCCTGGGACTGACGGATCATTATCCTGCTGGTGGCGCTGTTCAGCTTGGCCTGCTTCAGCGCCACGTTGAGTTGCTCATTCCGGTCTTGCTCTTTCGTGATGGCTCTCTTGTAGTCTTGAATCTGATAGTCCATTAGTTGCAGTTCTTGGGTGGCGACGCGTAGGTTGTTCTGCATCTCAGTGAATGCTTGGTCCTTCTTCTTCAGAGACACCAGACTGCTGTTCCACTGGCCCAGCATCTGCCTGCGCTCCATCTTCAGAGACTCCATCGCCATCGTGGCCTCGGCGATGTACTCCTTGGCGGCCTCGGTCTCTTTGGCCTGGGCGGCGGTCTTGGCCTCGTAAATACCGACCTTCTCCGTCAGTCTGTCCATCTCCTCCGTCAGACGCTCCACGTACAAGTCCTGCCCGTATTTCTTCTCCTCGGCCAAGGTCTTCTCCGCCTGAGCTTTGTGCGTGGCGGTCTTCATGGTCTTGATGTCGGAGCGGAGGTCCGTGGTGATCTCCTTCATGTACAAGAGCCTCAGCCTCAGGTTCTCCTTCTGCGCCTGTAGCTGGGTCACGTGGTTCCTGTCTTCACTGACCTCGTCCGCCTGGACGTGATACTGGCTCTTGATGGCCTCCAGCTGCTCCTGGGCCTGCTGCCGCTCGGCGGCGGCCAGCGCGATGGCCTGGTGGTGGTCCTCCAGGCTGGTCAGACACGTGAGCAGGTGCTCCTGGACTCGGGACAGACCCTCGCCCAGTTCGTCCCGGCGTTTCAGCTGTATCTTCTCCAGCGCCAGCTTCGACTTCAGGTCATCGTTGATCCTCTCGAGCTGCTTCCTGAGGTGGTTCTTCAGGGCGGCCTGGAAGCGTTCCACCAGGGGGTGCTCGGGGTCCAGGATGATGAGCGCGTCCTCGTCCTCCATCATCTGTTCCTCCGTCAGCAGCCGGTCCGATGTCGACGCTGACGTCGTCGGTGAGGAGAAGTCACTGTAGCCCAGCTCAGATCGGGGGCTGCTGTAGTCGGTGATGGCCGACAGCTCTTCCTCGGCCTCCATCTCTGCCTCTGTCAGAGGATTCGACTGCTCTCCGTCGGACGGGGGAAACTCCAAGGCTTCCGAGGCTTCCTCCTGATCCGCTCCTCCTCCCACATCGCTCTCAGGCAGGAGGTCACTCATTATCTGGTCGGTTATCCTAGCCGACGGTAGTAGACCCTATGGTTTAGTTTGTTGACTATCAAAACCGTCGTAACCGGTCGATGACTTAACAGCCGGCGTACTCACGAGGCAGTAAATATGTGCTCCTTCCTCAGGAGTTAAGGTTGGTTGTGAGTCGGGGCTATTGCTATAATTAAGACGATATCACAGACGGCGCGGTTGTAGATAGATGACTGCCTGTAGGGCGGCGGTATTGGCGCCAAAAATATTCCCAACCTATTGTTGGTCGGAAAAGTGGAATAAGTCAAGTATAGATCTCTCTTTTTCATATTTTATATTGCCTCTGGTGACATCAGCATTGGTTCGTATACCTCGCATTGTGATTGGCTGATGGCCAGCTGGCCACCAACTTATAGTGAGAGTACTTTTAGTTATTTGTATTGAATGAATCGTTATCCATTATCAGATGGGAGTATTTTGTGCAGTATTATGTGTTGTAAGAGTATACTTAGTGCAGTACATAAAAGAGTACCTGTCTATGATGTATCTGTGACGTATGACTTTATATTTGGGTTAGACTGCCATTGATTTTATACAAATATGTGAAACACGTTCAAGCTTCTATAGGAACACCTTTGATTGCAGCCCCTAGATGTGCCACAGAGACTTTTGGGAGCGTTCTACCCATTGCTGGCTGTCTAAAAAAAAACATACCGGTAAGTCATTAAGATTTTGACATATTATTGCTTATCCCATTCTGAACGGGATCCCGTTTTGGTGTTAGCATCATGTTATGCTTTAGCTATTCAAAAATAGCAGATCTACAAGCAAAAGTTATCCTCGTTTCTCATAATTTTGGACCATGGGCTATAGCCCATATCGTACGGCATACTATAGCGCGCCGTTTTTCATCATTTTTGAGGATTTGAAAAAAATGACGAAAAATGACAAAAACGATGGGTTATAGCCCATGTTTTTTTTAATTTTGGAAAAAAAAAGTTATCCTCGTTTCTCATCATTTTGGACCGTGGGCTATAGCCTATATCGTACGGCATACTATAGCACGCCGTTTTTCATCATTTTTGAGGATTTGACAAAAATGACCTGTAAATTAACAACACAAAAACTAAGGCACTGGTGTCGGACTTCTGGTTTACCGGAACGGGGTTCAACTCCCTGCAGTGCCATGCTCAATGTGTTGTATTTACCGGAAAAATTGCGGTGTTGCGGAGGATGAGAAACATTAGCAAATTGTGGAGTGTTTAAAAAAAGAAAAAATTGGCGTAGTATTCCGGAGGAATTGCGGAGTATTGCGGAGGAATTGCTGAGTTTTGCGGAAAAATTGCGGAATATTGCGGAGGAATTGCGGAAAATTGCGGGAAAAAAACGATCGGTAATAGCGGAAATTGCAAATTGCGGAAATTTGAAATTGCGGAAATTGCCGAAATTGCAAATTGCGGAAATTGGAAATTGCGGAAAAATTACGAAATGACAAAAACGATGGGTTATAGCCCATGTTTTTTGAAATTTTGAAAAAAAAAGTTATCCTCGTTTCTCATCATTTTGGACCGTGGGCTATAGCCTATATCGTACGGGGTTATAGCCCATCGTATAGCCCATCGTTTTTTGAATTTTTGGAGAAAAAAAATCCAGGCCCATGAATTAGAGGATAAAGCTCACATGTTACCCAAATAGTTGAATACACAAAAGCTAAGGCACTGGTACTGGTACTTCTGGTTTACCGGAACGGGGTTCAACTCCCTGCAGTGCCCTGCTCAATGTGTTGTATTTTCCGCAATTTTTCTGCAATTTGATTTGATTTGATTTGATTTGTTTGTGATTGATGCAACACACGTATAGCTGCTTTGGGGACTCCTTATATGGGCACAAAAGGGGGACACACAGACACACAGACAGACATGATCTGCTAGGTCTCATAGTAAGTGCTCACTGCATTCGCAAGAACAACTGTTTTCTAATGTGTGAGGGGGCCATGTTTTTCAATTACCTTCAATACTTTTTTTAAATTCAAAAGAATAAAATAAATGAAAAATGTTATTGAAAAAAAACATGTCTCACTCACGCATTAGGACAATGTCAGAATAAGTGACATCGGACATCAAGGATATATCTACATGGGGGAGTTATTATGCTGATGTAGCTACTGTTTGGTAGAAACTCAGTTTGCTAGGCATCTTCCAACAGTAACTACATCTCCCAGAGTGCACCAGCAAGATAGCTGCTCGTTTGACTGAGCTGGAACACCTGAGAAGGCTGGAGGGAGTCAAACAAACAATACACCAGATAGACAAGAAGCAAGATCTACTCAAGGCATGTTCCAAGTCCAAAGACGCCAATGGTCGGTGACATTGTTTTGTCTTAATCAGTGATATTTGCAATACTGCTTAATTAATGTGTTTAAAACCTGGCTTTAATGGGCTAATGCATTTAGTATTTAGTAACTGCTACAGTTTGGATTGGAGAAAAGGACCACATTGCAGTATTTCATGTTGTGATTGGAAGCTTTCATTTGTGTTTGAAAAGTCTAAAAGTTATAACTTTACAAAATAAGACAAAGTTAGAAATGATTTACTTTAAGAATTTAAAAGACTTAACATGATTTACGAACCAAACCAATCAACAAATGAAGCCAACTGCGCACAGCATGAGAAGGTTGGAAATGCATCGTCGTTATGTCCGCCCATATGGAGTTATTTGTCAGGCATGCCCAAATATGGAGTCTATATATTGCAGATGTCAGAACAACCATAGTGTGATGTCAGAACAGGCCGGCTCCATATATGGAGATACAGGTGGTGGGCCGGGCAGAGGCTTTTGTGCTGGTTCTGGGTGTGGAACGCATGTGTGGAGTTTGAACTCGCTGGGGCGAACGGTTCTGGAGTTACGTGGATTACAGACGTACCGGACGTACACACAGAGACTTGGTACATTTATAGATAAGATAGATGTGGGGTTGCACACCGAAAATAGCTGATCTACAAGCTCACAATGCGTTGCGTGTAGAAATGTTTGGGTATAAATGGGACGTCAGGCCCTCATATAAGCAGCAGCAGCGGCCCCCCTCTACCCCCTGCTGAGACAGACAACGTCGTTAGACACTGAAAAGGGAGAGCTCATCATGTGATTAACAGGCAGCGTAGGCTCGGTTAGAGACATTGCGTGCCTCTTGTTTTTTGGGCGAGGAAACAATAAGCATCCCTCGTAGGATGGGGCGAGGGCCAACAGCAAAGCCTCCCGTTTCATGTTTCACACGTATCCCCCCCGCGCTCGCTCACTCAACTTTTCAGTTTACGATCCGCTTCTCACAACAAAACAGTTTACAGCGAGCGGCCAAAAAAAAAAAGAAAAAAAAAGGTTTTCATTTTTGTTCTCGGCTTCTCGCTAAATCCTATCACACATTATCCTGTACATTGCATTAGTCCACTAATCTTGCCTTTCTCTTCCTCCGAAGAAGAAAGGAGTGCCTTCGTGATTAACCCATTCTGACCTGAGATCAGATTCATACGAGGTTTCCACTGGGCCACACACACTGGTCTGATTAACCCATTCTGACCTGAGATCAGATTCTATAAAAATGATTGGATTTTTCAAAAATAGCAGACCTACAAGCTCGTAGCGCGCCACTCGGTGGCGCGCTACGAGCTTGTAGATCTGCTATTTTTCAATAGCTAAAGCATAAAAAGATGCTAACACCAAAATGGGTTCCCGTTCAGAATGGGTTAACCCACTTTACAGCAATAAATAAACGCATCATTCAGTAATGTACACCAGATTTAATTTGGAAGGGAAAAAAAAGGGCCAGAACGCTCAAATCACAGAAATGTAATGAAAAATAATACACAATGCTGCCAC
>NW_027665386.1:0-60000 GCF_963924005.1 Protomyctophum bolini | reverse complement strand
TTTTGAAATTTTGAAAAAAAAAGTTAGCCTCGTTTCTCATCATTTTGGACCATGGGCTATAGCCCATATCGTACGGCATACTATAGCGCGCCGTTTTTCATCATTTTTGAAGATTTGAAAAAAATGACCAAATGACAAAAATGAAAGGTTATAGCCCATGTTTTTTGAAATTTTGAAAAAAAAAGTTAGCCTCGTTTCTCATCATTTTGGACCATGGGCTATAGCCCATATCGTACGGCATACTATAGCGCGCCGTTTTTCATCATTTTTGAAGATTTGAAAAAAATGACGAAATGACAAAAACGAAAGGTTATAGCCCATGTTTTTTGAAATTTTGAAAAAAAAAGTTAGCCTCGTTTCTCATCATTTTGGACCATGGGCTATAGCCCATATCGTACGGCATACTATAGCGCGCCGTTTTTCATCATTTTTGAAGATTTGAAAAAAATGACGAAATGACAAAAACGATGGGTTATAGCCCATGTTTTTTGAAATTTTGAAAAAAAAAGTTAGCCTCGTTTCTCATCATTTTGGACCATGGGCTATAGCCCATATCGTACGGCATACTATAGCGCGCCGTTTTTCATCATTTTTGAAGATTTGAAAAAAATGACGAAATGACAAAAACGAAAGGTTATAGCCCATGTTTTTTGAAATTTTGAAAAAAAAAGTTAGCCTCGTTTCTCATCATTTTGGACCATGGGCTATAGCCCATATCGTACGGCATACTATAGCGCGCCGTTTTTCATCATTTTTGAAGATTTGAAAAAAATGACGAAATGACAAAAACGATGGGTTATAGCCCATGTTTTTTGAAATTTTGAAAAAAAAAGTTAGCCTCGTTTCTCATCATTTTGGACCATGGGCTATAGCCCATATCGTACGGCATACTATAGCGCGCCGTTTTTCATCATTTTTGAAGATTTGAAAAAAATGACGAAATGACAAAAACGAAAGGTTATAGCCCATGTTTTTTGAAATTTTGAAAAAAAAAGTTAGCCTCGTTTCTCATCATTTTGGACCATGGGCTATAGCCCATATCGTACGGCATACTATAGCGCGCCGTTTTTCATCATTTTTGAAGATTTGAAAAAATGACGAAATGACAAAAACGAAAGGTTATAGCCCATGTTTTTTTAATTTAAAA
This sequence comes from Protomyctophum bolini, assembly GCF_963924005.1. Taxonomy (NCBI): domain Eukaryota; kingdom Metazoa; phylum Chordata; class Actinopteri; order Myctophiformes; family Myctophidae; genus Protomyctophum; species Protomyctophum bolini. Next base: position 58,853 of record NW_027665386.1, on the reverse strand, counting down.
AAAAAAAAGTTAGCCTAGTTTCTCATCATTTTGGACCATGGGCTATAGCCCATATCGTACGGCATACTATAGCGCGCCGTTTTTCATCATTTTTGAAGATTTGAAAAAAAATGACGAAATGACAAAAACGATGGGTTATAGCCCATGTTTTTTGAAATTTTGAAAAAAAAAGTTAGCCTCGTTTCTCATCATTTTGGACCATGGGCTATAGCCCATATCGTACGGCATACTATAGCGCGCCGTTTTTCATCATTTTTGAAGATTTGAAAAAAATGACAAAATGACAAAAACGATGGGTTATAGCCCATGTTTTTTGAAATTTTGAAAAAAAAAGTTAGCCTCGTTTCTCATCATTTTGGACCATGGGCTATAGCCCATATCGTACGGCATACTATAGCGCGCCGTTTTTCATCATTTTTGAAGATTTGAAAAAAATGACGAAATGACAAAAACGATGGGTTATAGCCCATGTTTTTTGAAATTTTGAAAAAAAAAGTTAGCCTCGTTTCTCATCATTTTGGACCATGGGCTATAGCCCATATCGTACGGCATACTATAGCGCGCCGTTTTTCATCATTTTTGAAGATTTGAAAAAAATGACGAAATGACAAAAACGATGGGTTATAGCCCATGTTTTTTGAAATTTTGAAAAAAAAAGTTAGCCTCGTTTCTCATCATTTTGGACCATGGGCTATAGCCCATATCGTACGGCATACTATAGCGCGCCGTTTTTCATCATTTTTGAAGATTTGAAAAAAATGACGAAATGACAAAAACGAAAGGTTATAGCCCATGTTTTTTGAAATTTTGAAAAAAAAAGTTAGCCTCGTTTCTCATCATTTTGGACCATGGGCTATAGCCCATATCGTACGGCATACTATAGCGCGCCGTTTTTCATCATTTTTGAAGATTTGAAAAAAAAGACGAAATGACAAAAACGAAAGGTTATAGCCCATGTTTTTTGAAATTTTGAAAAAAAAAGTTAGCCTCGTTTCTCATCATTTTGGACCATGGGCTATAGCCCATATCGTACGGCATACTATAGCGCGCCGTTTTCATCATTTTTGAAGATTTGAAAAAAATGACGAAATGACAAAAACGAAAGGTTATAGCCCATGTTTTTTGAAATTTTGAAAAAAAAAGTTAGCCTCGTTTCTCATCATTTTGGACCATGGGCTATAGCCCATATCGTACGGCATACTATAGCGCGCCGTTTTTCATCATTTTTGAAGATTTGAAAAAAATGACGAAATGACAAAAACGAAAGGTTATAGCCCATGTTTTTTGAAATTTTGAAAAAAAAAGTTAGCCTCGTTTCTCATCATTTTGGACCATGGGCTATAGCCCATATCGTACGGCATACTATAGCGCGCCGTTTTTCATCATTTTTGAAGATTTGAAAAAAAAGACGAAATGACAAAAACGAAAGGTTATAGCCCATGTTTTTTGAAATTTTGAAAAAAAAAGTTAGCCTCGTTTCTCATCATTTTGGACCATGGGCTATAGCCCATATCATACGGCATACTATAGCGCGCCGTTTTTCATCATTTTTGAAGATTTGAAAAAAAAGACGAAATGACAAAAACGAAAGGTTATAGCCCATGTTTTTTGAAATTTTGAAAAAAAAAGTTAGCCTCGTTTCTCATCATTTTGGACCATGGGCTATAGCCCATATCATACGGCATACTATAGCGCGCCGTTTTTCATCATTTTTGAAGATTTGAAAAAAAAGACGAAATGACAAAAACGAAAGGTTATAGCCCATGTTTTTTGAAATTTTGAAAAAAAAAGTTAGCCTCGTTTCTCATCATTTTGGACCATGGGCTATAGCCCATATCGTACGGCATACTATAGCGCGCCGTTTTTCATCATTTTTGAAGATTTGAAAAAAATGACGAAATGACAAAAACGAAAGGTTATAGCCCATGTTTTTTGAAATTTTGAAAAAAAAAGTTAGCCTCGTTTCTCATCATTTTGGACCATGGGCTATAGCCCATATCGTACGGCATACTATAGCGCGCCGTTTTTCATCATTTTTGAAGATTTGAAAAAAATGACGAAATGACAAAAACGAAAGGTTATAGCCCATGTTTTTTGAAATTTTGAAAAAAAAAGTTAGCCTCGTTTCTCATCATTTTGGACCATGGGCTATAGCCCATATCGTACGGCATACTATAGCGCGCCGTTTTTCATCATTTTTGAAGATTTGAAAAAAAAGACGAAATGACAAAAACGAAAGGTTATAGCCCATGTTTTTTGAAATTTTGAAAAAAAAAGTTAGCCTCGTTTCTCATCATTTTGGACCATGGGCTATAGCCCATATCGTACGGCATACTATAGCGCGCCGTTTTTCATCATTTTTGAAGATTTGAAAAAAAAGACGAAATGACAAAAACGAAAGGTTATAGCCCATGTTTTTTGAAATTTTGAAAAAAAAAGTTAGCCTCGTTTCTCATCATTTTGGACCATGGGCTATAGCCCATATCGTACGGCATACTATAGCGCGCCGTTTTTCATCATTTTTGAAGATTTGAAAAAAATGACGAAATGACAAAAACGAAAGGTTATAGCCCATGTTTTTTGAAATTTTGAAAAAAAAAGTTAGCCTCGTTTCTCATCATTTTGGACCATGGGCTATAGCCCATATCGTACGGCATACTATAGCGCGCCGTTTTTCATCATTTTTGAAGATTTGAAAAAAATGACGAAATGACAAAAACGAAAGGTTATAGCCCATGTTTTTTGAAATTTTGAAAAAAAAAGTTAGCCTCGTTTCTCATCATTTTGGACCATGGGCTATAGCCCATATCGTAAAGCATACTATAGCGCGCCGTTTTTCATCATTTTTGAAGATTTAAAAAAATGACGAAATGACAAAAACGAAAGGTTATAGCCCATGTTTTTTGAAATTTTGAAAAAAAAAGTTAGCCTCGTTTCTCATCATTTTGGACCATGGGCTATAGCCCATATCGTACGGCATACTATAGCGCGCCGTTTTTCATCATTTTTGAAGATTTGAAAAAAAAGACGAAATGACAAAAACGAAAGGTTATAGCCCATGTTTTTTGAAATTTTGAAAAAAAAAGTTAGCCTCGTTTCTCATCATTTTGGACCATGGGCTATAGCCCATATCGTACGGCATACTATAGCGCGCCGTTTTTCATCATTTTTGAAGATTTGAAAAAAATGACGAAATGACAAAAACGAAAGGTTATAGCCCATGTTTTTTGAAATTTTGAAAAAAAAAGTTAGCCTCGTTTCTCATCATTTTGGACCATGGGCTATAGCCCATATCGTACGGCATACTATAGCGCGCCGTTTTTCATCATTTTTGAAGATTTGAAAAAAATGACGAAATGACAAAAACGAAAGGTTATAGCCCATGTTTTTTGAAATTTTGAAAAAAAAAGTTAGCCTCGTTTCTCATCATTTTGGACCATGGGCTATAGCCCATATCGTACGGCATACTATAGCGCGCCGTTTTTCATCATTTTTGAAGATTTGAAAAAAATGACGAAATGACAAAAACGAAAGGTTATAGCCCATGTTTTTTGAAATTTTGAAAAAAAAAGTTAGCCTCGTTTCTCATCATTTTGGACCATGGGCTATAGCCCATATCGTACGGCATACTATAGCGCGCCGTTTTTCATCATTTTTGAAGATTTGAAAAAAATGACGAAATGACAAAAACGAAAGGTTATAGCCCATGTTTTTTGAAATTTTGAAAAAAAAAGTTAGCCTCGTTTCTCATCATTTTGGACCATGGGCTATAGCCCATATCGTACGGCATACTATAGCGCGCCGTTTTTCATCATTTTTGAAGATTTGAAAAAAATGACGAAATGACAAAAACGAAAGGTTATAGCCCATGTTTTTTGAAATTTTGAAAAAAAAAGTTAGCCTCGTTTCTCATCATTTTGGACCATGGGCTATAGCCCATATCGTACGGCATACTATAGCGCGCCGTTTTTCATCATTTTTGAAGATTTGAAAAAAATGACGAAATGACAAAAACGAAAGGTTATAGCCCATGTTTTTTGAAATTTTGAAAAAAAAAGTTAGCCTCGTTTCTCATCATTTTGGACCATGGGCTATAGCCCATATCGTACGGCATACTATAGCGCGCCGTTTTTCATCATTTTTGAAGATTTGAAAAAAATGACGAAATGACAAAAACGAAAGGTTATAGCCCATGTTTTTTGAAATTTTGAAAAAAAAAGTTAGCCTCGTTTCTCATCATTTTGGACCATGGGCTATAGCCCATATCGTACGGCATACTATAGAGCGCCGTTTTTCATCATTTTTGAAGATTTGAAAAAAATGACGAAATGACAAAAACGAAAGGTTATAGCCCATGTTTTTTGAAATTTTGAAAAAAAAAGTTAGCCTCGTTTCTCATCATTTTGGACCATGGGCTATAGCCCATATCGTACGGCATACTATAGCGCGCCGTTTTTCATCATTTTTGAAGATTTGAAAAAAATGACGAAATGACAAAAACGAAAGGTTATAGCCCATGTTTTTTGAAATTTTGAAAAAAAAGTTAGCCTCGTTTCTCATCATTTTGGACCATGGGCTATAGCCCATATCGTACGGCATACTATAGCGCGCCGTTTTTCATCATTTTTGAAGATTTGAAAAAAATGACGAAATGACAAAAACGAAAGGTTATAGCCCATGTTTTTTGAAATTTTGAAAAAAAAAGTTAGCCTCGTTTCTCATCATTTTGGACCATGGGCTATAGCCCATATCGTACGGCATACTATAGCGCGCCGTTTTTCATCATTTTTGAAGATTTGAAAAAAATGACGAAATGACAAAAACGAAAGGTTATAGCCCATGTTTTTTGAAATTTTGAAAAAAAAAGTTAGCCTCGTTTCTCATCATTTTGGACCATGGGCTATAGCCCATATCGTACGGCATACTATAGCGCGCCGTTTTTCATCATTTTTGAAGATTTGAAAAAAATGACGAAATGACAAAAACGAAAGGTTATAGCCCATGTTTTTTGAAATTTTGAAAAAAAAAGTTAGCCTCGTTTCTCATCATTTTGGACCATGGGCTATAGCCCATATCGTACGGCATACTATAGCGCGCCGTTTTTCATCATTTTTGAAGATTTGAAAAAAATGACGAAATGACAAAAACGAAAGGTTATAGCCCATGTTTTTTGAAATTTTGAAAAAAAAAGTTAGCCTCGTTTCTCATCATTTTGGACCATGGGCTATAGCCCATATCGTACGGCATACTATAGCGCGCCGTTTTTCATCATTTTTGAAGATTTGAAAAAAATGACGAAATGACAAAAACGAAAGGTTATAGCCCATGTTTTTTGAAATTTTGAAAAAAAAAGTTAGCCTCGTTTCTCATCATTTTGGACCATGGGCTATAGCCCATATCGTACGGCATACTATAGCGCGCCGTTTTTCATCATTTTTGAAGATTTGAAAAAAATGACGAAATGACAAAAACGAAAGGTTATAGCCCATGTTTTTTGAAATTTTGAAAAAAAAAGTTAGCCTCGTTTCTCATCATTTTGGACCATGGGCTATAGCCCATATCGTACGGCATACTATAGCGCGCCGTTTTTCATCATTTTTGAAGATTTGAAAAAAATGACGAAATGACAAAAACGAAAGGTTATAGCCCATGTTTTTTGAAATTTTGAAAAAAAAAGTTAGCCTCGTTTCTCATCATTTTGGACCATGGGCTATAGCCCATATCGTACGGCATACTATAGCGCGCCGTTTTTCATCATTTTTGAAGATTTGAAAAAAATGACGAAATGACAAAAACGAAAGGTTATAGCCCATGTTTTTTGAAATTTTGAAAAAAAAAGTTAGCCTCGTTTCTCATCATTTTGGACCATGGGCTAGCCATATCGTACGGCATACTATAGCGCGCCGTTTTTCATCATTTTTGAAGATTTGAAAAAAATGACGAAATGACAAAAACGAAAGGTTATAGCCCATGTTTTTTGAAATTTTGAAAAAAAAAGTTAGCCTCGTTTCTCATCATTTTGGACCATGGGCTATAGCCCATATCGTACGGCATACTATAGCGCGCCGTTTTTCATCATTTTTGAAGATTTGAAAAAAATGACGAAATGACAAAAACGAAAGGTTATAGCCCATGTTTTTTGAAATTTTGAAAAAAAAAGTTAGCCTCGTTTCTCATCATTTTGGACCATGGGCTATAGCCCATATCGTACGGCATACTATAGCGCGCCGTTTTTCATCATTTTTGAAGATTTGAAAAAAATGACGAAATGACAAAAACGAAAGGTTATAGCCCATGTTTTTTGAAATTTTGAAAAAAAAAGTTAGCCTCGTTTCTCATCATTTTGGACCATGGGCTATAGCCCATATCGTACGGCATACTATAGCGCGCCGTTTTTCATCATTTTTGAAGATTTGAAAAAAATGACGAAATGACAAAAACGAAAGGTTATAGCCCATGTTTTTTGAAATTTTGAAAAAAAAGTTAGCCTCGTTTCTCATCATTTTGGACCATGGGCTATAGCCCATATCGTACGGCATACTATAGCGCGCCGTTTTTCATCATTTTTGAAGATTTGAAAAAAATGACGAAATGACAAAAACGAAAGGTTATAGCCCATGTTTTTTGAAATTTTGAAAAAAAAAGTTAGCCTCGTTTCTCATCATTTTGGACCATGGGCTATAGCCCATATCGTACGGCATACTATAGCGCGCCGTTTTTCATCATTTTTGAAGATTTGAAAAAAATGACGAAATGACAAAAACGAAAGGTTATAGCCCATGTTTTTTGAAATTTTGAAAAAAAAAGTTAGCCTCGTTTCTCATCATTTTGGACCATGGGCTATAGCCCATATCGTACGGCATACTATAGCGCGCCGTTTTTCATCATTTTTGAAGATTTGAAAAAAATGACGAAATGACAAAAACGAAAGGTTATAGCCCATGTTTTTTGAAATTTTGAAAAAAAAAGTTAGCCTCGTTTCTCATCATTTTGGACCATGGGCTATAGCCCATATCGTACGGCATACTATAGCGCGCCGTTTTTCATCATTTTTGAAGATTTGAAAAAAATGACGAAATGACAAAAACGAAAGGTTATAGCCCATGTTTTTTGAAATTTTGAAAAAAAAAGTTAGCCTCGTTTCTCATCATTTTGGACCATGGGCTATAGCCCATATCGTACGGCATACTATAGCGCGCCGTTTTTCATCATTTTTGAAGATTTGAAAAAAATGACGAAATGACAAAAACGAAAGGTTATAGCCCATGTTTTTTGAAATTTTGAAAAAAAAAGTTAGCCTCGTTTCTCATCATTTTGGACCATGGGCTATAGCCCATATCGTACGGCATACTATAGCGCGCCGTTTTTCATCATTTTTGAAGATTTGAAAAAAATGACGAAATGACAAAAACGAAAGGTTATAGCCCATGTTTTTTGAAATTTTGAAAAAAAAAGTTAGCCTCGTTTCTCATCATTTTGGACCATGGGCTATAGCCCATATCGTACGGCATACTATAGCGCGCCGTTTTTCATCATTTTTGAAGATTTGAAAAAAATGACGAAATGACAAAAACGAAAGGTTATAGCCCATGTTTTTTGAAATTTTGAAAAAAAAAGTTAGCCTCGTTTCTCATCATTTTGGACCATGGGCTATAGCCCATATCGTACGGCATACTATAGCGCGCCGTTTTTCATCATTTTTGAAGATTTGAAAAAAATGACGAAATGACAAAAACGAAAGGTTATAGCCCATGTTTTTTGAAATTTTGAAAAAAAAAGTTAGCCTCGTTTCTCATCATTTTGGACCATGGGCTATAGCCCATATCGTACGGCATACTATAGCGCGCCGTTTTTCATCATTTTTGAAGATTTGAAAAAAATGACGAAATGACAAAAACGAAAGGTTATAGCCCATGTTTTTTGAAATTTTGAAAAAAAAAGTTAGCCTCGTTTCTCATCATTTTGGACCATGGGCTATAGCCCATATCGTACGGCATACTATAGCGCGCCGTTTTTCATCATTTTTGAAGATTTGAAAAAAATGACGAAATGACAAAAACGAAAGGTTATAGCCCATGTTTTTTGAAATTTTGAAAAAAAAAGTTAGCCTCGTTTCTCATCATTTTGGACCATGGGCTATAGCCCATATCGTACGGCATACTATAGCGCGCCGTTTTTCATCATTTTTGAAGATTTGAAAAAAATGACGAAATGACAAAAACGAAAGGTTATAGCCCATGTTTTTTGAAATTTTGAAAAAAAAAGTTAGCCTCGTTTCTCATCATTTTGGACCATGGGCTATAGCCCATATCGTACGGCATACTATAGCGCGCCGTTTTTCATCATTTTTGAAGATTTGAAAAAAATGACGAAATGACAAAAACGAAAGGTTATAGCCCATGTTTTTTGAAATTTTGAAAAAAAAAGTTAGCCTCGTTTCTCATCATTTTGGACCATGGGCTATAGCCCATATCGTACGGCATACTATAGCGCGCCGTTTTTCATCATTTTTGAAGATTTGAAAAAAATGACGAAATGACAAAAACGAAAGGTTATAGCCCATGTTTTTTGAAATTTTGAAAAAAAAAGTTAGCCTCGTTTCTCATCATTTTGGACCATGGGCTATAGCCCATATCGTACGGCATACTATAGCGCGCCGTTTTTCATCATTTTTGAAGATTTGAAAAAAATGACGAAATGACAAAAACGAAAGGTTATAGCCCATGTTTTTTGAAATTTTGAAAAAAAAAGTTAGCCTCGTTTCTCATCATTTTGGACCATGGGCTATAGCCCATATCGTACGGCATACTATAGCGCGCCGTTTTTCATCATTTTTGAAGATTTGAAAAAAATGACGAAATGACAAAAACGAAAGGTTATAGCCCATGTTTTTTGAAATTTTGAAAAAAAAAGTTAGCCTCGTCTCTCATCATTTTGGACCATGGGCTATAGCCCATATCGTACGGCATACTATAGCGCGCCGTTTTTCATCATTTTTGAAGATTTGAAAAAAATGACGAAATGACAAAAACGAAAGGTTATAGCCCATGTTTTTTGAAATTTTGAAAAAAAAAGTTAGCCTCGTTTCTCATCATTTTGGACCATGGGCTATAGCCCATATCGTACGGCATACTATAGCGCGCCGTTTTTCATCATTTTTGAAGATTTGAAAAAAATGACGAAATGACAAAAACGAAAGGTTATAGCCCATGTTTTTTGAAATTTTGAAAAAAAAAGTGAGCCTCGTTTCTCATCATTTTGGACCATGGGCTATAGCCCATATCGTACGGCATACTATAGCGCGCCGTTTTTCATCATTTTTGAAGATTTGAAAAAAATGACGAAATGACAAAAACGAAAGGTTATAGCCCATGTTTTTTGAAATTTTGAAAAAAAAAGTTAGCCTCGTTTCTCATCATTTTGGACCATGGGCTATAGCCCATATCGTACGGCATACTATAGCGCGCCGTTTTTCATCATTTTTGAAGATTTGAAAAAAATGACGAAATGACAAAAACGATGGTTATAGCCCATGTTTTTTGAAATTTTGAAAAAAAAAGTTAGCCTCGTTTCTCATCATTTTGGACCATGGGCTATAGCCCATATCGTACGGCATACTATAGCGCGCCGTTTTTCATCATTTTTGAAGATTTGAAAAAAATGACGAAATGACAAAAACGATGGGTTATAGCCCATGTTTTTTGAAATTTTGAAAAAAAAAGTTAGCCTCGTTTCTCATCATTTTGGACCATGGGCTATAGCCCATATCGTACGGCATACTATAGCGCGCCGTTTTTCATCATTTTTGAAGATTTGAAAAAATGACGAAATGACAAAAACGATGGGTTATAGCCCATGTTTTTTGAAATTTTGAAAAAAAAAGTTTTAGCCTCGTTTCTCATCATTTTGGACCATGGGCTATAGCCCATATCGTACGGCATACTATAGCGCGCCGTTTTTCATCATTTTTGAAGATTTGAAAAAAATGACGAAATGACAAAAACGAAGGTTATAGCCCATGTTTTTTGAAATTTTGAAAAAAAAAGTTAGCCTCGTTTCTCATCATTTTGGACCATGGGCTATAGCCCATATCGTACGGCATACTATAGCGCGCCGTTTTTCATCATTTTTGAAGATTTGAAAAAAATGACGAAATGACAAAAACGAAAGGTTATAGCCCATGTTTTTTGAAATTTTGAAAAAAAAAGTTAGCCTCGTTTCTCATCATTTTGGACCATGGGCTATAGCCCATATCGTACGGCATACTATAGCGCGCCGTTTTTCATCATTTTTGAAGATTTGAAAAAAATGACGAAATGACAAAAACGAAAGGTTATAGCCCATGTTTTTTGAAATTTTGAAAAAAAAAGTTAGCCTCGTTTCTCATCATTTTGGACCATGGGCTATAGCCCATATCGTACGGCATACTATAGCGCGCCGTTTTTCATCATTTTTGAAGATTTGAAAAAAATGACGAAATGACAAAAACGAAAGGTTATAGCCCATGTTTTTTGAAATTTTGAAAAAAAAAGTTAGCCTCGTTTCTCATCATTTTGGACCATGGGCTATAGCCCATATCGTACGGCATACTATAGCGCGCCGTTTTTCATCATTTTTGAAGATTTGAAAAAAATGACGAAATGACAAAACGAAAGGTTATAGCCCATGTTTTTTGAAATTTTGAAAAAAAAAGTTAGCCTCGTTTCTCATCATTTTGGACCATGGGCTATAGCCCATATCGTACGGCATACTATAGCGCGCCGTTTTTCATCATTTTTGAAGATTTGAAAAAAATGACGAAATGACAAAAACGAAAGGTTATAGCCCATGTTTTTTGAAATTTTGAAAAAAAAAGTTAGCCTCGTTTCTCATCATTTTGGACCATGGGCTATAGCCCATATCGTACGGCATACTATAGCGCGCCGTTTTTCATCATTTTTGAAGATTTGAAAAAATGACGAAATGACAAAAACGAAAGGTTATAGCCCATGTTTTTTGAAATTTTGAAAAAAAAAGTTAGCCTCGTTTCTCATCATTTTGGACCATGGGCTATAGCCCATATCGTACGGCATACTATAGCGCGCCGTTTTTCATCATTTTTGAAGATTTGAAAAAAATGACGAAATGACAAAAACGAAAGGTTATAGCCCATGTTTTTTGAAATTTTGAAAAAAAAAAGTTAGCCTCGTTTCTCATCATTTTGGACCATGGGCTATAGCCCATATCGTACGGCATACTATAGCGCGCCGTTTTTCATCATTTTTGAAGATTTGAAAAAAATGACGAAATGACAAAAACGAAAGGTTATAGCCCATGTTTTTTGAAATTTTGAAAAAAAAAGTTAGCCTCGTTTCTCATCATTTTGGACCATGGGCTATAGCCCATATCGTACGGCATACTATAGCGCGCCGTTTTTCATCATTTTTGAAGATTTGAAAAAAATGACGAAATGACAAAAACGAAAGGTTATAGCCCATGTTTTTTGAAATTTTGAAAAAAAAAGTTAGCCTCGTTTCTCATCATTTTGGACCATGGGCTATAGCCCATATCGTACGGCATACTATAGCGCGCCGTTTTTCATCATTTTTGAAGATTTGAAAAAAATGACGAAATGACAAAAACGAAAGGTTATAGCCCATGTTTTTTGAAATTTTGAAAAAAAAAGTTAGCCTCGTTTCTCATCATTTTGGACCATGGGCTATAGCCCATATCGTACGGCATACTATAGCGCGCCGTTTTTCATCATTTTTGAAGATTTGAAAAAAATGACGAAATGACAAAAACGAAAGGTTATAGCCCATGTTTTTTGAAATTTTGAAAAAAAAAGTTAGCCTCGTTTCTCATCATTTTGGACCATGGGCTATAGCCCATATCGTACGGCATACTATAGCGCGCCGTTTTTCATCATTTTTGAAGATTTGAAAAAAATGACGAAATGACAAAAACGAAAGGTTATAGCCCATGTTTTTTGAAATTTTGAAAAAAAAAGTTAGCCTCGTTTCTCATCATTTTGGACCATGGGCTATAGCCCATATCGTACGGCATACTATAGCGCGCCGTTTTTCATCATTTTTGAAGATTTGAAAAAAATGACGAAATGACAAAAACGAAAGGTTATAGCCCATGTTTTTTGAAATTTTGAAAAAAAAAAGTTAGCCTCGTTTCTCATCATTTTGGACCATGGGCTATAGCCCATATCGTACGGCATACTATAGCGCGCCGTTTTTCATCATTTTTGAAGATTTGAAAAAAATGACGAAATGACAAAAACGAAAGGTTATAGCCCATGTTTTTTGAAATTTTGAAAAAAAAAGTTAGCCTCGTTTCTCATCATTTTGGACCATGGGCTATAGCCCATATCGTACGGCATACTATAGCGCGCCGTTTTTCATCATTTTTGAAGATTTGAAAAAAATGACGAAATGACAAAAACGAAAGGTTATAGCCCATGTTTTTTGAAATTTGAAAAAAAAAAAGTTAGCCTCGTTTCTCATCATTTTGGACCATGGGCTATAGCCCATATCGTACGGCATACTATAGCGCGCCGTTTTTCATCATTTTTGAAGATTTGAAAAAAATGACGAAATGACAAAAACGAATGGTTATAGCCCATGTTTTTTGAAATTTTGAAAAAAAAAGTTAGCCTCGTTTCTCATCATTTTGGACCATGGGCTATAGCCCATATCGTACGGCATACTATAGCGCGCCGTTTTTCATCATTTTTGAAGATTTGAAAAAAATGACGAAATGACAAAAACGAAAGGTTATAGCCCATGTTTTTTGAAATTTTGAAAAAAAAAGTTAGCCTCGTTTCTCATCATTTTGGACCATGGGCTATAGCCCATATCGTACGGCATACTATAGCGCGCCGTTTTTCATCATTTTTGAAGATTTGAAAAAAATGACGAAATGACAAAAACGAAAGGTTATAGCCCATGTTTTTTGAAATTTTGAAAAAAAAAAGTTAGCCTCGTTTCTCATCATTTTGGACCATGGGCTATAGCCCATATCGTACGGCATACTATAGCGCGCCGTTTTTCATCATTTTTGAAGATTTGAAAAAAATGACGAAATGACAAAAACGAAAGGTTATAGCCCATGTTTTTTGAAATTTTGAAAAAAAAAGTTAGCCTCGTTTCTCATCATTTTGGACCATGGGCTATAGCCCATATCGTACGGCATACTATAGCGCGCCGTTTTTCATCATTTTTGAAGATTTGAAAAAAATGACGAAATGACAAAAACGAAAGGTTATAGCCCATGTTTTTTGAAATTTTGAAAAAAAAAGTTAGCCTCGTTTCTCATCATTTTGGACCATGGGCTATAGCCCATATCGTACGGCATACTATAGCGCGCCGTTTTTCATCATTTTTGAAGATTTGAAAAAAATGACGAAATGACAAAAACGAAAGGTTATAGCCCATGTTTTTTGAAATTTTGAAAAAAAAAGTTAGCCTCGTTTCTCATCATTTTGGACCATGGGCTATAGCCCATATCGTACGGCATACTATAGCGCGCCGTTTTTCATCATTTTTGAAGATTTGAAAAAATGACGAAATGACAAAAACGAAAGGTTATAGCCCATGTTTTTTGAAATTTTGAAAAAAAAAGTTAGCCTCGTTTCTCATCATTTTGGACCATGGGCTATAGCCCATATCGTACGGCATACTATAGCGCGCCGTTTTCATCATTTTGAAGATTTGAAAAAAATGACGAAATGACAAAAACGAAAGGTTATAGCCCATGTTTTTTGAAATTTTGAAAAAAAAAGTTAGCCTCGTTTCTCATCATTTTGGACCATGGGCTATAGCCCATATCGTACGGCATACTATAGCGCGCCGTTTTTCATCATTTTTGAAGATTTGAAAAAAATGACGAAATGACAAAAACGAAAGGTTATAGCCCATGTTTTTTGAAATTTTGAAAAAAAAAGTTAGCCTCGTTTCTCATCATTTTGGACCATGGGCTATAGCCCATATCGTACGGCATACTATAGCGCGCCGTTTTTCATCATTTTTGAAGATTTGAAAAAAATGACGAAATGACAAAAACGATGGTTATAGCCCATGTTTTTTGAAATTTTGAAAAAAAAAGTTAGCCTCGTTTCTCATCATTTTGGACCATGGGCTATAGCCCATATCGTACGGCATCGCGCCGTTTTTCATCATTTTTGAAGATTTGAAAAAAATGACGAAATGACAAAAACGAAAGGTTATATAGCCCATGTTTTTTGAAATTTTGAAAAAAAAAGTTAGCCTCGTTTCTCATTATTTTGGACCATGGGCTATAGCCCATATCGTACGGCATACTATAGCGCGCCGTTTTTCGTCATTTTTGAAGATTTGAAAAAAATGACGAAATGACAAAAACGAAAGGTTATAGCCCATGTTTTTTGAAATTTTGAAAAAAAAAGTTAGCCTCATTTCTCATCATTTTGGACCATGGGCTATAGCCCATATCGTACGGCATACTATAGCGCGCCGTTTTTCATCATTTTTGAAGATTTGAAAAAAATGACGAAATGACAAAAACGAAGGGTTATAGCCCATGTTTTTTGAAATTTTGAAAAAAAAAGTTAGCCTCGTTTCTCATCATTTTGGACCATGGGCTATAGCCCATATCGTACGGCATACTATAGCGCGCCGTTTTTCATCATTTTTGAAGATTTGAAAAAAATGACGAAATGACAAAAACGAAAGGTTATAGCCCATGTTTTTTGAAATTTTGAAAAAAAAAGTTAGCCTCGTTTCTCATCATTTTGGACCATGGGCTATAGCCCATATCGTACGGCATACTATAGCGCGCCGTTTTTCATCATTTTTGAAGATTTGAAAAAAATGACGAAATGACAAAAACGAAAGGTTATAGCCCATGTTTTTTGAAATTTTGAAAAAAAAAGTTAGCCTCGTTTCTCATCATTTTGGACCATGGGCTATAGCCCATATCGTACGGCATACTATAGCGCGCCGTTTTTCATCATTTTGAAGATTTGAAAAAAATGACGAAATGACAAAAACGAAAGGTTATAGCCCATGTTTTTTGAAATTTTGAAAAAAAAAGTTAGCCTCGTTTCTCATCATTTTGGACCATGGGCTATAGCCCATATCGTACGGCATACTATAGCGCGCCGTTTTTCATCATTTTTGAAGATTTGAAAAAAAATGACGAAATGACAAAAACGAAAGGTTATAGCCCATGTTTTTTGAAATTTTGAAAAAAAAAGTTAGCCTCGTTTCTCATCATTTTGGACCATGGGCTATAGCCCATATCGTACGGCATACTATAGCGCGCCGTTTTTCATCATTTTTGAAGATTTGAAAAAAATGACGAAATGACAAAAACGAAAGGTTATAGCCCATGTTTTTTGAAATTTTGAAAAAAAAAGTTAGCCTCGTTTCTCATCATTTTGGACCATGGGCTATAGCCCATATCGTACGGCATACTATAGCGCGCTGTTTTTCATCATTTTTGAAGATTTGAAAAAAATGACGAAATGACAAAAACGAAAGGTTATAGCCCATGTTTTTTGAAATTTTGAAAAAAAAAGTTAGCCTCGTTTCTCATCATTTTGGACCATGGGCTATAGCCCATATCGTACGGCATACTATAGCGCGCCGTTTTTCATCATTTTTGAAGATTTGAAAAAAATGACGAAATGACAAAAACGAAAGGTTATATAGCCCATGTTTTTTGAAATTTTGAAAAAAAAGTTAGCCTC
Source organism: Protomyctophum bolini (assembly GCF_963924005.1). Taxonomy (NCBI): domain Eukaryota; kingdom Metazoa; phylum Chordata; class Actinopteri; order Myctophiformes; family Myctophidae; genus Protomyctophum; species Protomyctophum bolini. The sequence continues at coordinate 43,135 of NW_027665386.1, read as the reverse complement.
GTTTCTCATTATTTTGGACCATGGGCTATAGCCCATATCGTACGGCATACTATAGCGCGCCGTTTTTCATCATTTTTGAAGATTTGAAAAAAATGACGAAATGACAAAAACGAAAGGTTATAGCCCATGTTTTTTGAAATTTTGAAAAAAAAAGTTAGCCTCGTTTCTCATCATTTTGGACCATGGGCTATAGCCCATATCGTACGGCATACTATAGCGCGCCGTTTTTCATCATTTTTGAAGATTTGAAAAAAATGACGAAATGACAAAAACGATGGGTTATAGCCCATGTTTTTTGAAATTTTGAAAAAAAAAGTTAGCCTCGTTTCTCATCATTTTGGACCATGGGCTATAGCCCATATCGTACGGCATACTATAGCGCGCCGTTTTTCATCATTTTTGAAGATTTGAAAAAAATGACGAAATGACAAAAACGAAAGGTTATAGCCCATGTTTTTTGAAATTTTGAAAAAAAAATTTAGCCTCGTTTCTCATCATTTTGGACCATGGGCTATAGCCCATATCGTACGGCATACTATAGCGCGCCGTTTTTCATCATTTTTGAAGATTTGAAAAAAATGACGAAATGACAAAAACGAAAGGTTATAGCCCATGTTTTTTGAAATTTTGAAAAAAAAAGTTAGCCTCGTTTCTCATCATTTTGGACCATGGGCTATAGCCCATATCGTACGGCATACTATAGCGCGCCGTTTTTCATCATTTTTGAAGATTTGAAAAAAATGACGAAATGACAAAAACGAAAGGTTATAGCCCATGTTTTTTGAAATTTTGAAAAAAAAAGTTAGCCTCGTTTCTCATCATTTTGGACCATGGGCTATAGCCCATATCGTACGGCATACTATAGCGCGCCGTTTTTCATCATTTTTGAAGATTTGAAAAAAATGACGAAATGACAAAAACGAAAGGTTATAGCCCATGTTTTCTGAAATTTTGAAAAAAAAAGTTAACCTCGTTTCTCATCATTTTGGACCATGGGCTATAGCCCATATCGTACGGCATACTATAGCGCGCCGTTTTTCATCATTTTTGAAGATTTGAAAAAAATGACGAAATGACAAAAACGAAAGGTTATAGCCCATGTTTTTTGAAATTTTGAAAAAAAAAGTTAGCCTCGTTTCTCATCATTTTGGTACATGGGCTATAGCCCATATCGTACGGCATACTATAGCGTGCCGTTTTTCATCATTTTTGAAGATTTGAAAAAAATGACGAAATGACAAAAACGAAAGGTTATAGCCCATGTTTTTTGAAATTTTGAAAAAAAAAGTTAGCCTCGTTTCTCATCATTTTGGACCATGGGCTATAGCCCATATCGTACGGCATACTATAGCGCGCCGTTTTTCATCATTTTTGAAGATTTGAAAAAAATGACGAAATGACAAAAACGAAAGGTTATAGCCCATGTTTTTTGAAATTTTGAAAAAAAAAGTTAGCCTCGTTTCTCATCATTTTGGACCATGGGCTATAGCCCATATCGTACGGCATACTATAGCGCGCCGTTTTTCATCATTTTTGAAGATTTGAAAAAAATGACGAAATGACAAAAACGAAAGGTTATAGCCCATGTTTTTTGAAATTTTGAAAAAAAAAGTTAGCCTCGTTTCTCATCATTTTGGACCATGGGCTATAGCCCATATCGTACGGCATACTATAGCGCGCCGTTTTTCATCATTTTTGAAGATTTGAAAAAAATGACGAAATGACAAAAACGAAAGGTTATAGCCCATGTTTTTTGAAATTTTGAAAAAAAAAGTTAGCCTCGTTTCTCATCATTTTGGACCATGGGCTATAGCCCATATCGTACGGCATACTATAGCGCGCCGTTTTTCATCATTTTTGAAGATTTGAAAAAAATGACGAAATGACAAAAACGAAAGGTTATAGCCCATGTTTTTTGAAATTTTGAAAAAAAAAGTTAGCCTCGTTTCTCATCATTTTGGACCATGGGCTATAGCCCATATCGTACGGCATACTATAGCGCGCCGTTTTTCATCATTTTTGAAGATTTGAAAAAAATGACGAAATGACAAAAACGAAAGGTTATAGCCCATGTTTTTTGAAATTTTGAAAAAAAAAGTTAGCCTCGTTTCTCATCATTTTGGACCATGGGCTATAGCCCATATCGTACGGCATACTATAGCGCGCCGTTTTTCATCATTTTTGAAGATTTGAAAAAAATTACGAAATGACAAAAACGAAAGGTTATAGCCCATGTTTTTTGAAATTTTGAAAAAAAAAGTTAGCCTCGTTTCTCATCATTTTGGACCATGGGCTATAGCCCATATCGTACGGCATACTATAGCGCGCCGTTTTTCATCATTTTTGAAGATTTGAAAAAAATGACGAAATGACAAAAACGAAAGGTTATAGCCCATGTTTTTTGAAATTTTGAAAAAAAAGTTAGCCTCGTTTCTCATCATTTTGGTACATGGGCTATAGCCCATATCGTACGGCATACTATAGCGCGCCGTTTTTCATCATTTTTGAAGATTTGAAAAAAATGACGAAATGACAAAAACGAAAGGTTATAGCCCATGTTTTTTGAAATTTTGAAAAAAAAAGTTAGCCTCGTTTCTCATCATTTTGGACCATGGGCTATAGCCCATATCGTACGGCATACTATAGCGCGCCGTTTTTCATCATTTTTGAAGATTTGAAAAAAATGACGAAATGACAAAAATGAAAGGTTATAGCCCATGTTTTTTGAAATTTTGAAAAAAAAAGTTAGCCTCGTTTCTCATCATTTTGGACCATGGGCTATAGCCCATATCGTACGGCATACTATAGCGCGCCGTTTTTCATCATTTTTGAAGATTTGAAAAAAATGACGAAATGACAAAAACGAAAGGTTATAGCCCATGTTTTTTGAAATTTTGAAAAAAAAAGTTAGCCTCGTTTCTCATCATTTTGGACCATGGGCTATAGCCCATATCGTACGGCATACTATAGCGCGCCGTTTTTCATCATTTTTGAAGATTTGAAAAAAATGACGAAATGACAAAAACGAAAGGTTATAGCCCATGTTTTTTGAAATTTTGAAAAAAAAAGTTAGCCTCGTTTCTCATCATTTTGGACCATGGGCTATAGCCCATATCGTACGGCATACTATAGCGCGCCGTTTTTCATCATTTTTGAAGATTTGAAAAAAATGACGAAATGACAAAAACGAAAGGTTATAGCCCATGTTTTTTGAAATTTTGAAAAAAAAGGTTAGCCTCGTTTCTCATCATTTTGGTACATGGGCTATAGCCCATATCGTACGGCATACTATAGCGCGCCTTTTTTCATCATTTTTGAAGATTTGAAAAAAATGACGAAATGACAAAAACGAAAGGTTATAGCCCATGTTTTTTGAAATTTTGAAAAAAAAAGTTAGCCTCGTTTCTCATCATTTTGGACCATGGGCTATAGCCCATATCGTACGGCATACTATAGCGCGCCGTTTTTCATCATTTTTGAAGATTTGAAAAAAATGACGAAATGACAAAAACGAAAGGTTATAGCCCATGTTTTTTGAAATTTTGAAAAAAAAAGTTAGCCTCGTTTCTCATCATTTTGGACCATGGGCTATAGCCCATATCGTACGGCATACTATAGCGCGCCGTTTTTCATCATTTTTGAAGATTTGAAAAAAATGACGAAATGACAAAAACGAAAGGTTATAGCCCATGTTTTTTGAAATTTTGAAAAAAAAAGTTAGCCTCGTTTCTCATCATTTTGGACCATGGGCTATAGCCCATATCGTACGGCATACTATAGCGCGTCGTTTTTCATCATTTTTGAAGATTTGAAAAAAATGACGAAATGACAAAAACGAAAGGTTATAGCCCATGTTTTTTGAAATTTTGAAAAAAAAAGTTAGCCTCGTTTCTCATCATTTTGGACCATGGGCTATAGCCCATATCGTACGGCATACTATAGCGCGCCGTTTTTCATAATTTTTGAAGATTTGAAAAAAATGACGAAATGACAAAAACGAAAGGTTATAGCCCATGTTTTTTGAAATTTTGAAAAAAAAAGTTAGCCTCGTTTCTCATCATTTTGGACCATGGGCTATAGCCCATATCGTACGGCATACTATAGCGCACCGTTTTTCATCATTTTTGAAGATTTGAAAAAAATGACGAAATGACAAAAACGAAAGGTTATAGCCCATGTTTTTTGAAATTTTGAAAAAAAAAGTTAGCCTCGTTTCTCATCATTTTGGTACATGGGCTATAGCCCATATCGTACGGCATACTATAGCGCGCCGTTTTTCATCATTTTTGAAGATTTGAAAAAAATGACGAAATGACAAAAACGAAAGGTTATAGCCCATGTTTTTTGAAATTTTGAAAAAAAAAGTTAGCCTCGTTTCTCATCATTTTGGACCATGGGCTATAGCCCATATCGTACGGCATACTATAGCGCGCCGTTTTTCATCATTTTGAAGATTTGAAAAAAATGACGAAATGACAAAAACGAAAGGTTATAGCCCATGTTTTTTGAAATTTTGAAAAAAAAAGTTAGCCTCGTTTCTCATCATTTTGGACCATGGGCTATAGCCCATATCGTACGGCATACTATAGCGCGCCGTTTTTCATCATTTTTGAAGATTTGAAAAAAATGACGAAATGACAAAAACGAAAGGTTATAGCCCATGTTTTTTGAAATTTTGAAAAAAAAAGTTAGCCTCGTTTCTCATCATTTTGGACCATGGGCTATAGCCCATATCGTACGGCATACTATAGCGCGCCGTTTTTCATCATTTTTGAAGATTTGAAAAAAATGACGAAATGACAAAAACGAAAGGTTATAGCCCATGTTTTTTGAAATTTTGAAAAAAAAAGTTAGCCTCGTTTCTCATCATTTTGGACCATGGGCTATAGCCCATATCGTACGGCATACTATAGCGCGCCGTTTTTCATCATTTTTGAAGATTTGAAAAAAATGACGAAATGACAAAAACGAAAGGTTATAGCCCATGTTTTTTGAAATTTTGAAAAAAAAAGTTAGCCTCGTTTCTCATCATTTTGGACCATGGGCTATAGCCCATATCGTACGGCATACTATAGCGCGCCGTTTTTCATCATTTTTGAAGATTTGAAAAAAATGACGAAATGACAAAAACGAAAGGTTATAGCCCATGTTTTTTGAAATTTTGAAAAAAAAAGTTAGCCTCGTTTCTCATCATTTTGGACCATGGGCTATAGCCCATATCGTACGGCATACTATAGCGCGCCGTTTTTCATCATTTTTGAAGATTTGAAAAAAATGACGAAATGACAAAAACGAAAGGTTATAGCCCATGTTTTTTGAAATTTTGAAAAAAAAGTTTGCCTCGTTTCTCATCATTTTGGACCATGGGCTATAGCCCATATCGTACGGCATACTATAGCGCGCCGTTTTTCATCATTTTTGAAGATTTGAAAATAATGACGAAATGACAAAAACGAAAGGTTATAGCCCATGTTTTTTGAAATTTTGAAAAAAAAAGTTAGCCTCGTTTCTCATCATTTTGGACCATGGGCTATAGCCCATATCGTACGGCATACTATAGCGCGCCGTTTTTCATCATTTTTGAAGATTTGAAAAAAATGACGAAATGACAAAAACGAAAGGTTATAGCCCATGTTTTTTGAAATTTTGAAAAAAAAAGTTAGCCTCGTTTCTCATCATTTTGGACCATGGGCTATAGCCCATATCGTACGGCATACTATAGCGCGCCGTTTTTCATCATTTTTGAAGATTTGAAAAAAATGACGAAATGACAAAAACGAAAGGTTATAGCCCATGTTTTTTGAAATTTTGAAAAAAAAAGTTAGCCTCGTTTCTCATCATTTTGGACCATGGGCTATAGCCCATATCGTACGGCATACTATAGCGCGCCGTTTTTCATCATTTTTGAAGATTTGAAAAAAATGACGAAATGACAAAAACGAAAGGTTATAGCCCATGTTTTTTGAAATTTTGAAAAAAAAAGTTAGCCTCGTTTCTCATCATTTTGGACCATGGGCTATAGCCCATATCGTACGGCATACTATAGCGCGCCGTTTTTCATCATTTTTGAAGATTTGAAAAAAATGACGAAATGACAAAAACGAAAGGTTATAGCCCATGTTTTTTGAAATTTTGAAAAAAAAAGTTAGCCTCGTTTCTCATCATTTTGGACCATGGGCTATAGCCCATATCGTACGGCATACTATAGCGCGCCGTTTTTCATCATTTTTGAAGATTTGAAAAAAATGACGAAATGACAAAAACGAAAGGTTATAGCCCATGTTTTTTGAAATTTTGAAAAAAAAAGTTTGCCTCGTTTCTCATCATTTTGGACCATGGGCTATAGCCCATATCGTACGGCATACTATAGCGCGCCGTTTTTCATCATTGCTGAAGATTTGAAAATAATGACGAAATGACAAAAACGAAAGGTTATAGCCCATGTTTTTTGAAATTTTGAAAAAAAAAGTTAGCCTCGTTTCTCATCATTTTGGACCATGGGCTATAGCCCATATCGTACGGCATACTATAGCGCGCCGTTTTTCATCATTTTTGAAGATTTGAAAAAAATGACGAAATGACAAAAACGAAAGGTTATAGCCCATGTTTTTTGAAATTTTGAAAAAAAAAGTTAGCCTCGTTTCTCATCATTTTGGACCATGGGCTATAGCCCATATCGTACGGCATACTATAGCGCGCCGTTTTTCATCATTTTTGAAGATTTGAAAAAAATGACGAAATGACAAAAACGAAAGGTTATAGCCCATGTTTTTTGAAATTTTGAAAAAAAAAGTTAGCCTCGTTTCTCATCATTTTGGACCATGGGCTATAGCCCATATCGTACGGCATACTATAGCGCGCCGTTTTTCATCATTTTTGAAGATTTGAAAAAAATGACGAAATGACAAAAACGAAAGGTTATAGCCCATTTTTTTGAAATTTTGAAAAAAAAAGTTAGCCTCGTTTCTCATCATTTTGGACCATGGGCTATAGCCCATATCGTACGGCATACTATAGCGCGCCGTTTTTCATCATTTTTGAAGATTTGAAAAAAAATGACGAAATGACAAAAACGATGGGTTATAGCCCATGTTTTTTGAAATTTTGAAAAAAAAAAGTTAGCCTCGTCTCTCAACATTTTGGACCATGGGCTATAGCCCATATCATACGGCATACTATAGCGCGCCGTTTTTCATCATTTTGAAGATTTGAAAAAAATGACGAAATGACAAAAACGAAAGGTTATAGCCCATGTTTTTTGAAATTTTGAAAAAAAAAGTTAGCCTCGTTTCTCATCATTTTGGACCATGGGCTATAGCCCATATCGTACGGCATACTATAGCGCGCCGTTTTTTCATCATTTTTGAAGATTTGAAAAAAATGACGAAATGACAAAAACGAAAGGTTATAGCCCATGTTTTTTGAAATTTTGAAAAAAAAGTTAGCCTCGTTTCTCATCATTTTGGACCATGGGCTATAGCCCATATCGTACGGCATACTATAGCGCGCCGTTTTTCATCATTTTTGAAGATTTGAAAAAAATGACGAAATGACAAAAACGAAAGGTTATAGCCCATGTTTTTTGAAATTTTGAAAAAAAAAGTTAGCCTCGTTTCTCATCATTTTGGACCATGGGCTATAGCCCATATCGTACGGCATACTATAGCGCGCCGTTTTTCATCATTTTTGAAGATTTGAAAAAAATGACGAAATGACAAAAACGAAAGGTTATAGCCCATGTTTTTTGAAATTTTGAAAAAAAAAGTTAGCCTCGTTTCTCATCATTTTGGACCATGGGCTATAGCCCATATCGTACGGCATACTATAGCGCGCCGTTTTTCATAATTTTTGAAGATTTGAAAAAAATGACGAAATGACAAAAACGAAAGGTTATAGCCCATGTTTTTTGAAATTTTGAAAAAAAAAGTTAGCCTCGTTTCTCATCATTTTGGACCATGGGCTATAGCCCATATCGTACGGCATACTATAGCGCGCCGTTTTTCATCATTTTTGAAGATTTGAAAAAAATGACGAAATGACAAAAACGAAAGGTTATAGCCCATGTTTTTTGAAATTTTGAAAAAAAAAGTTAGCCTCGTTTCTCATCATTTTGGACCATGGGCTATAGCCCATATCGTACGGCATACTATAGCGCGCCGTTTTTCATCATTTTTGAAGATTTGAAAAAAATGACGAAATGACAAAAACGAAAGGTTATAGCCCATGTTTTTTTAAATTAAAAAAAAAAAAGTTAGCCTCGTTTCTCATCATTTTGGACCATGGGCTATAGCCCATATCGTACGGCATACTATAGCGCGCCGTTTTTCATCATTTTTGAAGATTTGAAAAAAATGACGAAATGACAAAAACGATGGGTTATAGCCCATGTTTTTTGAAATTTTGAAAAAAAAAGTTAGCCTCGTTTCTCATCATTTTGGACCATGGGCTATAGCCCATATCGTACGGCATACTATAGCGCGCCGTTTTTCATCATTTTTGAAGATTTGAAAAAAAATGACGAAATGACAAAAACGAAAGGTTATAGCCCATGTTTTTTGAAATTTTGAAAAAAAAAGTTAGCCTCGTTTCTCATCATTTTGGACCATGGGCTATAGCCCATATCGTACGGCATACTATAGCGCGCCGTTTTTCATAATTTTTGAAGATTTGAAAAAAATGACGAAATGACAAAAACGAAAGGTTATAGCCCATGTTTTTTGAAATTTTGAAAAAAAAAGTTAGCCTCGTTTCTCATCATTTTGGACCATGGGCTATAGCCCATATCGTACGGCATACTATAGCGCGCCGTTTTTCATCATTTTTGAAGATTTGAAAAAAATGACGAAATGACAAAAACGAAAGGTTATAGCCCATGTTTTTTGAAAATTTGAAAAAAAAAGTTAGCCTCGTTTCTCATCATTTTGGACCATGGGCTATAGCCCATATCGTACGGCATACTATAGCGCGCCGTTTTTCATCATTTTTGAAGATTTGAAAAAAATGACGAAATGACAAAAACGAAAGGTTATAGCCCATGTTTTTTGAAAATTTGAAAAAAAAAGTTAGCCTCGTTTCTCATCATTTTGGACCATGGGCTATAGCCCATATCGTACGGCATACTATAGCGCGCCGTTTTTCATCATTTTTGAAGATTTGAAAAAAATGACGAAATGACAAAAACGAAAGGTTATAGCCCATGTTTTTTGAAATTTTGAAAAAAAAAGTTAGCCTCGTTTCTCATCATTTTGGACCATGGGCTATAGCCCATATCGTACGGCATACTATAGCGCGCCGTTTTTTAACATTTTTGAAGATTTGAAAAAAATGACGAAATGACAAAAACGAAAGGTTATAGCCCATGTTTTTTGAAATTTTGAAAAAAAAAGTTAGCCTCGTTTCTCATCATTTTGGACCATGGGCTATAGCCCATATCGTACGGCATACTATAGCGCGCCGTTTTTCATCATTTTTGAAGATTTGAAAAAAATGACGAAATGACAAAAACGAAAGGTTATAGCCCATGTTTTTTGAAAATTTGAAAAAAAAAGTTAGCCTCGTTTCTCATCATTTTGGACCATGGGCTATAGCCCATATCGTACGGCATACTATAGCGCGCCGTTTTTCATCATTTTTGAAGATTTGAAAAAAATGACGAAATGACAAAAACGAAAGGTTATAGCCCATGTTTTTTGAAATTTGAAAAAAAAAGTTAGCCTCGTTTCTCATCATTTTGGACCATGGGCTATAGCCCATATCGTACGGCATACTATAGCGCGCCGTTTTTCATCATTTTTGAAGATTTGAAAAAAATGACGAAATGACAAAAACGAAAGGTTATAGCCCATTTTTTTGAAATTTTGAAAAAAAAAGTTAGCCTCGTTTCTCATCATTTTGGACCATGGGCTATAGCCCATATCGTACGGCATACTATAGCGCGCCGTTTTTCATCATTTTTGAAGATTTGAAAAAAAATGACGAAATGACAAAAACGATGGGTTATATCCCATGTTTTTTGAAATTTTGAAAAAAAAAGTTAGCCTCGTCTCTCATCATTTTGGACCATGGGCTATAGCCCATATCATACGGCATACTATAGCGCGCCGTTTTTCATCATTTTTGAAGATTTGAAAAAAATGACGAAATGACAAAAACGAAAGGTTATAGCCCATGTTTTTTGAAATTTTGAAAAAAAAAGTTAGCCTCGTTTCTCATCATTTTGGACCATGGGCTATAGCCCATATCGTACGGCATACTATAGCGCGCCGTTTTTCATCATTTTTGAAGATTTGAAAAAAATGACGAAATGACAAAAACGAAAGGTTATAGCCCATGTTTTTTGAATTTAAAAAAAAAAAAGTTAGCCTCGTTTCTCATCATTTTGGACCATGGGCTATAGCCCATATCGTACGGCATACTATAGCGCGCCGTTTTTCATCATTTTTGAAGATTTGAAAAAAATGACGAAATGACAAAAACGATGGGTTATAGCCCATGTTTTTTTAAATTTTGAAAAAAAAAGTTAGCCTCGTTTCTCATCATTTTGGACCATGGGCTATAGCCCATATCGTACGGCATACTATAGCGCGCAGTTTTTCATCATTTTTGAAGATTTGAAAAAAAATGACGAAATGACAAAAACGATGGGTTATAGCCCATGTTTTTTGAAATTTTGAAAAAAAAAGTTAGCCTCGTTTCTCATCATTTTGGATCATGGGCTATAGCCCATATCGTACGGCATACTATAGCGCGCCGTTTTTCGTTTTTCATCATTTTTGAAGATTTGAAAAAAAATGACGAAATGACAAAAACGATGGGTTATAGCCCATGTTTTTTGAAATTTTGAAAAAAAAAGTTAGCCTCGTTACTCATCATTTTGTACCGTGGGCTATAGCCCATATCGTACGGCATACTATAGCGCGCAGTTTTTCATCAATTTTGAAGATTTGAAAAAAATGACGAAATGACAAAAACGAAAGGTTATAGCCCATGTTTTTTGAAATTTTGAAAAAAAAAGTTAGCCTCGTTTCTCATCATTTTGGACCGTGGGCTATAGCCCATATCGTACGGCATACTATAGCGCGCCGTTTTTCATCATTTTTGAAGATTTGAAAAAAATGACGAAATGACAAAAACGAAAGGTTATAGCCCATGTTTTTTGAAATTTTGAAAAAAAAAGTTAGCCTCGTTTCTCATCATTTTGGACCGTGGGCTATAGCCCATATCGTACGGCATACTATAGCGCGCCGTTTTTCATCATTTTTGAAGATTTGAAAAAAATGACGAAATGACAAAAACGAAAGGTTATAGCCCATGTTTTTTGAAATTTTGAAAAAAAAAGTTAGCCTCGTTTCTCATCATTTTGGACCGTGGGCTATAGCCCATATCGTACGGCATACTATAGCGCGCCGTTTTTCATCATTTTTGAAGATTTGAAAAAAATGACGAAATGACAAAAACGATGGGTTATAGCCCATGTTTTTTGAAATTTTGAAAAAAAAAGTTAGCCTCGTTTCTCATCATTTTGGACCGTGGGCTAATACTGGGCTATAGCCCATATCGTACGGCATACTATAGCGCGCCGTTTTTCATCATTTTTGAAGATTTGAAAAAAATGACGAAATGACAAAAACGAAAGGTTATAGCCCATGTTTTTTGAAATTTTGAAAAAAAAAGTTAGCCTCGTTTCTCATCATTTTGGACCGTGGGCTATAGCCCATATCGTACGGCATACTATAGCGCGCCGTTTTTCATCATTTTTGAAGATTTGAAAAAAATGACGAAATGACAAAAACGATGGGTTATAGCCCATGTTTTTTGAAATTTTGAAAAAAAAAGTTAGCCTCGTTTCTCATCATTTTGGACCGTGGGCTATAGCCCATATCGTACGGCATACTATAGCGCGCCGTTTTTCATCATTTTTGAAGATTTGAAAAAAATGACGAAATGACAAAAACGAAAGGTTATAGCCCATGTTTTTTGAAATTTTGAAAAAAAAAGTTATCCTCGTTTCTCATCATTTTGGACCGTGGGCTATAGCCCATATCGTACGGCATACTATAGCGCGCAGATTTTTCATCATTTTTGAAGATTTGAAAAAAATGACGAAATGACAAAAACGAAAGGTTATAGCCCATGTTTTTTGAAATTTTGAAAAAAAAAGTTAGCCTCGTTTCTCATCATTTTGGACCGTGGGCTATAGCCCATATCGTACGGCATACTATAGCGCGCAGTTTTTCATCATTTTTGAAGATTTGAAAAAAATGACGAAATGACAAAAATGAAAGGTTATAGCCCATGTTTTTTGAAATTTTGAAAAAAAAAGTTAGCCTCGTTTCTCATCATTTTGGACCGTGGGCTATAGCCCATATCGTACGGCATACTATAGCGCGCCGTTTTTCATCATTTTTGAAGATTTTAAAAAAAATGACGAAATGACAAAAACGATGGGTTATAGCCCATGTTTTTTGAAATTTTGAAAAAAAAAGTTAGCCTCGTTTCTCATCATTTTGGACCGTGGGCTATAGCCCATATCGTACGGCATACTATAGCGCGCCGTTTTTCATAATTTTTGAAGATTTGAAAAAAATGACGAAATGACAAAAACGAAAGGTTATAGCCCATGTTTTTTGAAATTTTGGAAAAAAAAGTTAGCCTCGTTTCTCATCATTTTGGACCGTGGGCTATAGCCCATATCGTACGGCATACTATAGCGCGCCGTTTTTCATCATTTTTGAAGATTTGAAAAAAAAGACGAAATGACAAAAACGAAAGGTTATAGCCCATGTTTTTTGAAATTTTGAAAAAAAAAGTTAGCCTCGTTTCTCATCATTTTGGACCGTGGGCTATAGCCCATATCGTACGGCATACTATAGCGCGCAGTTTTTCATCAATTTTGAAGATTTGAAAAAAATGACGAAATGACAAAAACGAAAGGTTATAGCCCATGTTTTTTGAAATTTTGGAAAAAAAAGTTAGCCTCGTTTCTCATCATTTTGGACCGTGGGCTATAGCCCATATCGTACGGCATACTATAGCGCGCCGTTTTTCATCATTTTTGAAGATTTGAAAAAAATGACGAAATGACAAAAACGAAAGGTTATAGCCCATGTTTTTTGAAATTTTGAAAAAAAAAGTTAGCCTCGTTTCTCATCATTTTGGACCGTGGGCTATAGCCCATATCGTACGGCATACTATAGCGCGCCGTTTTTCATCATTTTTGAAGATTTGAAAAAAATGACGAAATGACAAAAACGAAAGGTTATAGCCCATGTTTTTTGAAATTTTGAAAAAAAAAGTTAGCCTCGTTTCTCATCATTTTGGACCGTGGGCTATAGCCCATATCGTACGGCATACTATAGCGCGCCGTTTTTCATCATTTTTGAAGATTTGAAAAAAATGACGAAATGACAAAAACGATGGGTTATAGCCCATGTTTTTTGAAATTTTGAAAAAAAAAGTTAGCCTCGTTTCTCATCATTTTGGACCGTGGGCTATAGCCCATATCGTACGGCATACTATAGCGCGCCGTTTTTCATCATTTTTGAAGATTTGAAAAAAATGACGAAATGACAAAAACGAAAGGTTATAGCCCATGTTTTTTGAAATTTTGAAAAAAAAAGTTAGCCTCGTTTCTCATCATTTTGGACCGTGGGCTATAGCCCATATCGTACGGCATACTATAGCGCGCCGTTTTTCATCATTTTTGAAGATTTGAAAAAAATGACGAAATGACAAAAACGAAAGGTTATAGCCCATGTTTTTTGAAATTTTGAAAAAAAAAGTTAGCCTCGTTTCTCATCATTTTGGACCGTGGGCTATAGCCCATATCGTACGGCATACTATAGCGCGCCGTTTTTCATCATTTTTGAAGATTTGAAAAAAATGACGAAATGACAAAAACGATGGGTTATAGCCCATGTTTTTTGAAATTTTGAAAAAAAAAGTTAGCCTCGTTTCTCATCATTTTGGACCGTGGGCTATAGCCCATATCGTACGGCATACTATAGCGCGCAGTTTTTCATCATTTTTGAAGATTTGAAAAAAATGACGAAATGACAAAAACGAAAGGTTATAGCCCATGTTTTTTGAAATTTTGAAAAAAAAAGTTAGCCTTGTTTCTCATCATTTTGGACCGTGGGCTATAGCCCATATCGTACGGCATACTATAGCGCGCCGTTTTTCATCATTTTTGAAGATTTGAAAAAAATGACGAAATGACAAAAACGAAAGGTTATAGCCCATGTTTTTTGAAATTTTGAAAAAAAAAGTTAGCCTCGTTTCTCATCATTTTGGACCGTGGGCTATAGCCCATATCGTACGGCATACTATAGCGCGCAGTTTTTCATCAATTTTGAAGATTTGAAAAAAATGACGAAATGACAAAAACGAAAGGTTATAGCCCATGTTTTTTGAAATTTTGAAAAAAAAAGTTAGCCTCGTTTCTCATCATTTTGGACCGTGGGCTATAGCCCATATCGTACGGCATACTATAGCGCGCCGTTTTTCATCATTTTTGAAGATTTGAAAAAAATGACGAAATGACAAAAACGAAAGGTTATAGCCCATGTTTTTTGAAATTTTGAAAAAAAAAGTTAGCCTCGTTTCTCATCATTTTGGACCGTGGGCTATAGCCCATATCGTACGGCATACTATAGCGCGCCGTTTTTCATCATTTTTGAAGATTTGAAAAAAATGACGAAATGACAAAAACGATGGGTTATAGCCCATGTTTTTTGAAATTTTGAAAAAAAAAGTTAGCCTCGTTTCTCATCATTTTGGACCGTGGGCTATAGCCCATATCGTACGGCATACTATAGCGCGCAGTTTTTCATCATTTTTGAAGATTTGAAAAAAATGACGAAATGACAAAAACGAAAGGTTATAGCCCATGTTTTTTGAAATTTTGAAAAAAAAAGTTAGCCTTGTTTCTCATCATTTTGGACCGTGGGCTATAGCCCATATCGTACGGCATACTATAGCGCGCCGTTTTTCATCATTTTTGAAGATTTGAAAAAAATGACGAAATGACAAAAACGAAAGGTTATAGCCCATGTTTTTTGAAATTTTGAAAAAAAAAGTTAGCCTCGTTTCTCATCATTTTGGACCGTGGGCTATAGCCCATATCGTACGGCATACTATAGCGCGCAGTTTTTCATCAATTTTGAAGATTTGAAAAAAATGACGAAATGACAAAAACGAAAGGTTATAGCCCATGTTTTTTGAAATTTTGAAAAAAAAAGTTAGCCTCGTTTCTCATCATTTTGGACCGTGGGCTATAGCCCATATCGTACGGCATACTATAGCGCGCAGTTTTTCATCAATTTTGAAGATTTGAAAAAAATGACGAAATGACAAAAACGAAAGGTTATAGCCCATGTTTTTTGAAATTTTGAAAAAAAAAGTTAGCCTCGTTTCTCATCATTTTGGACCGTGGGCTATAGCCCATATCGTACGGCATACTATAGCGCGCAGTTTTTCATCAATTTTGAAGATTTGAAAAAAATGACGAAATGACAAAAACGAAAGGTTATAGCCCATGTTTTTTGAAATTTTGAAAAAAAAAGTTAGCCTCGTTTCTCATCATTTTGGACCGTGGGCTATAGCCCATATCGTACGGCATACTATAGCGCGCCGTTTTTCATCATTTTTGAAGATTTTAAAAAAATGACGAAATGACAAAAACGAAAGGTTATAGCCCATGTTTTTTGAAATTTTGAAAAAAAAAGTTAGCCTCGTTTCTCATCATTTTGGACCGTGGGCTATAGCCCATATCGTACGGCATACTATAGCGCGCCGTTTTTCATCATTTTTGAAGATTTGAAAAAAATGACGAAATGACAAAAACGATGGGTTATAGCCCATGTTTTTTGAAATTTTGAAAAAAAAAGTTAGCCTCGTTTCTCATCATTTTGGACCGTGGGCTATAGCCCATATCATACGGCATACTATAGCGCGCAGTTTTTCATCATTTTTGAAGATTTGAAAAAAATGACGAAATGACAAAAACGAAAGGTTATAGCCCATGTTTTTTGAAATTTTGAAAAAAAAAGTTAGCCTCGTTTCTCATCATTTTGGACCGTGGGCTAAAGCCCATATCGTACGGCATACTATAGCGCGCCGTTTTTCATCATTTTTGAAGATTTGAAAAAAATGACGAAATGACAAAAACGAAAGGTTATAGCCCATGTTTTTTGAAATTTTGGAAAAAAAAGTTAGCCTCGTTTCTCATCATTTTGGACCGTGGGCTATAGCCCATATCGTACGGCATACTATAGCGCGCCGTTTTTCATCATTTTTGAAGATTTGAAAAAAAAGACGAAATGACAAAAACGAAAGGTTATAGCCCATGTTTTTTGAAATTTTGAAAAAAAAAGTTAGCCTCGTTTCTCATCATTTTGGACCGTGGGCTATAGCCCATATCGTACGGCATACTATAGCGCGCAGTTTTTCATCAATTTTGAAGATTTGAAAAAAATGACGAAATGACAAAAACGAAAGGTTATAGCCCATGTTTTTTGAAATTTTGAAAAAAAAAGTTAGCCTCGTTTCTCATCATTTTGGACCGTGGGCTATAGCCCATATCGTACGGCATACTATAGCGCGCAGTTTTTCATCAATTTTGAAGATTTGAAAAAAATGACGAAATGACAAAAACGAAAGGTTATAGCCCATGTTTTTTGAAATTTTGAAAAAAAAAGTTAGCCTCGTTTCTCATCATTTTGGACCGTGGGCTATAGCCCATATCGTACGGCATACTATAGCGCGCCGTTTTTCATCATTTTTGAAGATTTTAAAAAAATGACGAAATGACAAAAACGAAAGGTTATAGCCCATGTTTTTTGAAATTTTGAAAAAAAAAGTTAGCCTCGTTTCTCATCATTTTGGACCGTGGGCTATAGCCCATATCGTACGGCATACTATAGCGCGCCGTTTTTCATCATTTTTGAAGATTTGAAAAAAATGACGAAATGACAAAAACGATGGGTTATAGCCCATGTTTTTTGAAATTTTGAAAAAAAAAGTTAGCCTCGTTTCTCATCATTTTGGACCGTGGGCTATAGCCCATATCATACGGCATACTATAGCGCGCAGTTTTTCATCATTTTTGAAGATTTGAAAAAAATGACGAAATGACAAAAACGAAAGGTTATAGCCCATGTTTTTTGAAATTTTGAAAAAAAAAGTTAGCCTCGTTTCTCATCATTTTGGACCGTGGGCTAAAGCCCATATCGTACGGCATACTATAGCGCGCCGTTTTTCATCATTTTTGAAGATTTGAAAAAAATGACGAAATGACAAAAACGAAAGGTTATAGCCCATGTTTTTTGAAATTTTGGAAAAAAAAGTTAGCCTCGTTTCTCATCATTTTGGACCGTGGGCTATAGCCCATATCGTACGGCATACTATAGCGCGCCGTTTTTCATCATTTTTGAAGATTTGAAAAAAAAGACGAAATGACAAAAACGAAAGGTTATAGCCCATGTTTTTTGAAATTTTGAAAAAAAAAGTTAGCCTCGTTTCTCATCATTTTGGACCGTGGGCTATAGCCCATATCGTACGGCATACTATAGCGCGCAGTTTTTCATCAATTTTGAAGATTTGAAAAAAATGACGAAATGACAAAAACGAAAGGTTATAGCCCATGTTTTTTTAAATTTTGGAAAAAAAAGTTAGCCTCGTTTCTCATCATTTTGGACCGTGGGCTATAGCCCATATCGTACGGCATACTATAGCGCGCCGTTTTTCATCATTTTTGAAGATTTGAAAAAAATGACGAAATGACAAAAACGAAAGGTTATAGCCCATGTTTTTTGAAATTTTGAAAAAAAAAGTTAGCCTCGTTTCTCATCATTTTGGACCGTGGGCTATAGCCCATATCGTACGGCATACTATAGCGCGCCGTTTTTCATCATTTTTGAAGATTTGAAAAAAATGACGAAATGACAAAAACGAAAGGTTATAGCCCATGTTTTTTGAAATTTTGGAAAAAAAAGTTAGCCTCGTTTCTCATCATTTTGGACCGTGGGCTATAGCCCATATCGTACGGCATACTATAGCGCGCCGTTTTTCATCATTTTTGAAGATTTGAAAAAAAAGACGAAATGACAAAAACGAAAGGTTATAGCCCATGTTTTTTGAAATTTTGAAAAAAAAAGTTAGCCTCGTTTCTCATCATTTTGGACCGTGGGCTATAGCCCATATCGTACGGCATACTATAGCGCGCAGTTTTTCATCAATTTTGAAGATTTGAAAAAAATGACGAAATGACAAAAACGAAAGGTTATAGCCCATGTTTTTTGAAATTTTGGAAAAAAAAGTTAGCCTCGTTTCTCATCATTTTGGACCGTGGGCTATAGCCCATATCGTACGGCATACTATAGCGCGCCGTTTTTCATCATTTTTGAAGATTTGAAAAAAATGACGAAATGACAAAAACGAAAGGTTATAGCCCATGTTTTTTGAAATTTTGAAAAAAAAAGTTAGCCTCGTTTCTCATCATTTTGGACCGTGGGCTATAGCCCATATCGTACGGCATACTATAGCGCGCCGTTTTTCATCATTTTTGAAGATTTGAAAAAAATGACGAAATGACAAAAACGAAAGGTTATAGCCCATGTTTTTTGAAATTTTGAAAAAAAAAGTTAGCCTCGTTTCTCATCATTTTGGACCGTGGGCTATAGCCCATATCGTACGGCATACTATAGCGCGCCGTTTTTCATCATTTTTGAAGATTTGAAAAAAATGACGAAATGACAAAAACGATGGGTTATAGCCCATGTTTTTTGAAATTTTGAAAAAAAAAGTTAGCCTCGTTTCTCATCATTTTGGACCGTGGGCTATAGCCCATATCGTACGGCATACTATAGCGCGCAGTTTTTCATCATTTTTGAAGATTTGAAAAAAATGACGAAATGACAAAAACGAAAGGTTATAGCCCATGTTTTTTGAAATTTTGAAAAAAAAAGTTAGCCTTGTTTCTCATCATTTTGGACCGTGGGCTATAGCCCATATCGTACGGCATACTATAGCGCGCCGTTTTTCATCATTTTTGAAGATTTGAAAAAAATGACGAAATGACAAAAACGAAAGGTTATAGCCCATGTTTTTTGAAATTTTGAAAAAAAAAGTTAGCCTCGTTTCTCATCATTTTGGACCGTGGGCTATAGCCCATATCGTACGGCATACTATAGCGCGCAGTTTTTCATCAATTTTGAAGATTTGAAAAAAATGACGAAATGACAAAAACGAAAGGTTATAGCCCATGTTTTTTGAAATTTTGAAAAAAAAAGTTAGCCTCGTTTCTCATCATTTTGGACCGTGGGCTATAGCCCATATCGTACGGCATACTATAGCGCGCAGTTTTTCATCAATTTTGAAGATTTGAAAAAAATGACGAAATGACAAAAACGAAAGGTTATAGCCCATGTTTTTTGAAATTTTGAAAAAAAAAGTTAGCCTCGTTTCTCATCATTTTGGACCGTGGGCTATAGCCCATATCGTACGGCATACTATAGCGCGCCGTTTTTCATCATTTTTGAAGATTTTTAAAAAATGACGAAATGACAAAAACGATGGGTTATAGCCCATGTTTTTTGAAATTTTGAAAAAAAAAGTTAGCCTCGTTTCTCATCATTTTGGACCGTGGGCTATAGCCCATATCGTACGGCATACTATAGCGCGCCGTTTTTCATCATTTTTGAAGATTTGAAAAAAATGACGAAATGACAAAAACGAAAGGTTATAGCCCATGTTTTTTGAAATTTTGAAAAAAAAAGTTAGCCTCGTTTCTCATCATTTTGGACCGTGGGCTATAGCCCATATCGTACGGCATACTATAGCGCGCCGTTTTTCATCATTTTTGAAGATTTGAAAAAAATGACGAAATGACAAAAACGATGGGTTATAGCCCATGTTTTTTGAAATTTTGAAAAAAAAAGTTAGCCTCGTTTCTCATCATTTTGGACCGTGGGCTATAGCCCATATCATACGGCATACTATAGCGCGCAGTTTTTCATCATTTTTGAAGATTTGAAAAAAATGACGAAATGACAAAAACGAAAGGTTATAGCCCATGTTTTTTGAAATTTTGAAAAAAAAAGTTAGCCTCGTTTCTCATCATTTTGGACCGTGGGCTAAAGCCCATATCGTACGGCATACTATAGCGCGCCGTTTTTCATCATTTTTGAAGATTTGAAAAAAATGACGAAATGACAAAAACGAAAGGTTATAGCCCATGTTTTTTGAAATTTTGGAAAAAAAAGTTAGCCTCGTTTCTCATCATTTTGGACCGTGGGCTATAGCCCATATCGTACGGCATACTATAGCGCGCCGTTTTTCATCATTTTTGAAGATTTGAAAAAAAAGACGAAATGACAAAAACGAAAGGTTATAGCCCATGTTTTTTGAAATTTTGAAAAAAAAAGTTAGCCTCGTTTCTCATCATTTTGGACCGTGGGCTATAGCCCATATCGTACGGCATACTATAGCGCGCAGTTTTTCATCAATTTTGAAGATTTGAAAAAAATGACGAAATGACAAAAACGAAAGGTTATAGCCCATGTTTTTTTAAATTTTGGAAAAAAAAGTTAGCCTCGTTTCTCATCATTTTGGACCGTGGGCTATAGCCCATATCGTACGGCATACTATAGCGCGCCGTTTTTCATCATTTTTGAAGATTTGAAAAAAATGACGAAATGACAAAAACGAAAGGTTATAGCCCATGTTTTTTGAAATTTTGAAAAAAAAAGTTAGCCTCGTTTCTCATCATTTTGGACCGTGGGCTATAGCCCATATCGTACGGCATACTATAGCGCGCAGTTTTTCATCAATTTTGAAGATTTGAAAAAAATGACGAAATGACAAAAACGAAAGGTTATAGCCCATGTTTTTTGAAATTTTGAAAAAAAAAGTTAGCCTCGTTTCTCATCATTTTGGACCGTGGGCTATAGCCCATATCGTACGGCATACTATAGCGCGCAGTTTTTCATCAATTTTGAAGATTTGAAAAAAATGACGAAATGACAAAAACGAAAGGTTATAGCCCATGTTTTTTGAAATTTTGAAAAAAAAAGTTAGCCTCGTTTCTCATCATTTTGGACCGTGGGCTATAGCCCATATCGTACGGCATACTATAGCGCGCCGTTTTTCATCATTTTTGAAGATTTTTAAAAAATGACGAAATGACAAAAACGATGGGTTATAGCCCATGTTTTTTGAAATTTTGAAAAAAAAAGTTAGCCTCGTTTCTCATCATTTTGGACCGTGGGCTATAGCCCATATCGTACGGCATACTATAGCGCGCCGTTTTTCATCATTTTTGAAGATTTGAAAAAAATGACGAAATGACAAAAACGAAAGGTTATAGCCCATGTTTTTTGAAATTTTGAAAAAAAAAGTTAGCCTCGTTTCTCATCATTTTGGACCGTGGGCTATAGCCCATATCGTACGGCATACTATAGCGCGCCGTTTTTCATCATTTTTGAAGATTTGAAAAAAATGACGAAATGACAAAAACGATGGGTTATAGCCCATGTTTTTTGAAATTTTGAAAAAAAAAGTTAGCCTCGTTTCTCATCATTTTGGACCGTGGGCTATAGCCCATATCATACGGCATACTATAGCGCGCAGTTTTTCATCATTTTTGAAGATTTGAAAAAAATGACGAAATGACAAAAACGAAAGGTTATAGCCCATGTTTTTTGAAATTTTGAAAAAAAAAGTTAGCCTCGTTTCTCATCATTTTGGACCGTGGGCTAAAGCCCATATCGTACGGCATACTATAGCGCGCCGTTTTTCATCATTTTTGAAGATTTGAAAAAAATGACGAAATGACAAAAACGAAAGGTTATAGCCCATGTTTTTTGAAATTTTGGAAAAAAAAGTTAGCCTCGTTTCTCATCATTTTGGACCGTGGGCTATAGCCCATATCGTACGGCATACTATAGCGCGCCGTTTTTCATCATTTTTGAAGATTTGAAAAAAAAGACGAAATGACAAAAACGAAAGGTTATAGCCCATGTTTTTTGAAATTTTGAAAAAAAAAGTTAGCCTCGTTTCTCATCATTTTGGACCGTGGGCTATAGCCCATATCGTACGGCATACTATAGCGCGCAGTTTTTCATCAATTTTGAAGATTTGAAAAAAATGACGAAATGACAAAAACGAAAGGTTATAGCCCATGTTTTTTTAAATTTTGGAAAAAAAAGTTAGCCTCGTTTCTCATCATTTTGGACCGTGGGCTATAGCCCATATCGTACGGCATACTATAGCGCGCCGTTTTTCATCATTTTTGAAGATTTGAAAAAAATGACGAAATGACAAAAACGAAAGGTTATAGCCCATGTTTTTTGAAATTTTGAAAAAAAAAGTTAGCCTCGTTTCTCATCATTTTGGACCGTGGGCTATAGCCCATATCGTACGGCATACTATAGCGCGCCGTTTTTCATCATTTTTGAAGATTTGAAAAAAATGACGAAATGACAAAAACGAAAGGTTATAGCCCATGTTTTTTGAAATTTTGGAAAAAAAAGTTAGCCTCGTTTCTCATCATTTTGGACCGTGGGCTATAGCCCATATCGTACGGCATACTATAGCGCGCCGTTTTTCATCATTTTTGAAGATTTGAAAAAAAAGACGAAATGACAAAAACGAAAGGTTATAGCCCATGTTTTTTGAAATTTTGAAAAAAAAGTTAGCCTCGTTTCTCATCATTTTGGACCGTGGGCTATAGCCCATATCGTACGGCATACTATAGCGCGCAGTTTTTCATCAATTTTGAAGATTTGAAAAAAATGACGAAATGACAAAAACGAAAGGTTATAGCCCATGTTTTTTGAAATTTTGGAAAAAAAAGTTAGCCTCGTTTCTCATCATTTTGGACCGTGGGCTATAGCCCATATCGTACGGCATACTATAGCGCGCCGATTTTCATCATTTTTGAAGATTTGAAAAAAATGACGAAATGACAAAAACGAAAGGTTATAGCCCATGTTTTTTGAAATTTTGAAAAAAAAAGTTAGCCTCGTTTCTCATCATTTTGGACCGTGGGCTATAGCCCATATCGTACGGCATACTATAGCGCGCCGTTTTTCATCATTTTTGAAGATTTGAAAAAAATGACGAAATGACAAAAACGAAAGGTTATAGCCCATGTTTTTTGAAATTTTGAAAAAAAAAGTTAGCCTCGTTTCTCATCATTTTGGACCGTGGGCTATAGCCCATATCGTACGGCATACTATAGCGCGCCGTTTTTCATCATTTTTGAAGATTTGAAAAAAATGACGAAATGACAAAAACGATGGGTTATAGCCCATGTTTTTTGAAATTTTGAAAAAAAAAGTTAGCCTCGTTTCTCATCATTTTGGACCGTGGGCTATAGCCCATATCGTACGGCATACTATAGCGCGCCGTTTTTCATCATTTTTGAAGATTTGAAAAAAATGACGAAATGACAAAAACGAAAGGTTATAGCCCATGTTTTTTGAAATTTTGAAAAAAAAAGTTAGCCTCGTTTCTCATCATTTTGGACCGTGGGCTATAGCCCATATCGTACGGCATACTATAGCGCGCCGTTTTTCATCATTTTTGAAGATTTGAAAAAAATGACGAAATGACAAAAACGAAAGGTTATAGCCCATGTTTTTTGAAATTTTGAAAAAAAAAGTTAGCCTCGTTTCTCATCATTTTGGACCGTGGGCTATAGCCCATATCGTACGGCATACTATAGCGCGCCGTTTTTCATCATTTTTGAAGATTTGAAAAAAATGACGAAATGACAAAAACGATGGGTTATAGCCCATGTTTTTTGAAATTTTGAAAAAAAAAGTTAGCCTCGTTTCTCATCATTTTGGACCGTGGGCTATAGCCCATATCGTACGGCATACTATAGCGCGCAGTTTTTCATCATTTTTGAAGATTTGAAAAAAATGACGAAATGACAAAAACGAAAGGTTATAGCCCATGTTTTTTGAAATTTTGAAAAAAAAAGTTAGCCTTGTTTCTCATCATTTTGGACCGTGGGCTATAGCCCATATCGTACGGCATACTATAGCGCGCCGTTTTTCATCATTTTTGAAGATTTGAAAAAAATGACGAAATGACAAAAACGAAAGGTTATAGCCCATGTTTTTTGAAATTTTGAAAAAAAAAGTTAGCCTCGTTTCTCATCATTTTGGACCGTGGGCTATAGCCCATATCGTACGGCATACTATAGCGCGCAGTTTTTCATCAATTTTGAAGATTTGAAAAAAATGACGAAATGACAAAAACGAAAGGTTATAGCCCATGTTTTTTGAAATTTTGAAAAAAAAAGTTAGCCTCGTTTCTCATCATTTTGGACCGTGGGCTATAGCCCATATCGTACGGCATACTATAGCGCGCAGTTTTTCATCAATTTTGAAGATTTGAAAAAAATGACGAAATGACAAAAACGAAAGGTTATAGCCCATGTTTTTTGAAATTTTGAAAAAAAAAGTTAGCCTCGTTTCTCATCATTTTGGACCGTGGGCTATAGCCCATATCGTACGGCATACTATAGCGCGCCGTTTTTCATCATTTTTGAAGATTTTAAAAAAATGACGAAATGACAAAAACGATGGGTTATAGCCCATGTTTTTTGAAATTTTGAAAAAAAAAGTTAGCCTCGTTTCTCATCATTTTGGACCGTGGGCTATAGCCCATATCGTACGGCATACTATAGCGCGCCGTTTTTCATCATTTTTGAAGATTTGAAAAAAATGACGAAATGACAAAAACGAAAGGTTATAGCCCATGTTTTTTGAAATTTTGAAAAAAAAAGTTAGCCTCGTTTCTCATCATTTTGGACCGTGGGCTATAGCCCATATCGTACGGCATACTATAGCGCGCCGTTTTTCATCATTTTTGAAGATTTGAAAAAAATGACGAAATGACAAAAACGATGGGTTATAGCCCATGTTTTTTGAAATTTTGAAAAAAAAAGTTAGCCTCGTTTCTCATCATTTTGGACCGTGGGCTATAGCCCATATCATACGGCATACTATAGCGCGCAGTTTTTCATCATTTTTGAAGATTTGAAAAAAATGACGAAATGACAAAAACGAAAGGTTATAGCCCATGTTTTTTGAAATTTTGAAAAAAAAAGTTAGCCTCGTTTCTCATCATTTTGGACCGTGGGCTAAAGCCCATATCGTACGGCATACTATAGCGCGCCGTTTTTCATCATTTTTGAAGATTTGAAAAAAATGACGAAATGACAAAAACGATGGGTTATAGCCCATGTTTTTTGAAATTTTGAAAAAAAAAGTTAGCCTCGTTTCTCATCATTTTGGACCGTGGGCTATAGCCCATATCGTACGGCATACTATAGCGCGCAGTTTTTCATCATTTTTGAAGATTTTAAAAAAATGACGAAATGACAAAAACGATGGGTTATAGCCCATGTTTTTTGAAATTTTGAAAAAAATAGTTAGCCTCGTTTCTCATCATTTTGGACCGTGGGCTATAGCCCATATCGTACGGCATACTATAGCGCGCCGTTTTTCATCATTTTTGAAGATTTGAAAAAAATGACGAAATGACAAAAACGAAAGGTTATAGCCCATGTTTTTTGAAATTTTGAAAAAAAAAGTTAGCCTCGTTTCTCATCATTTTGGACCGTGGGCTATAGCCCATATCGTACGGCATACTATAGCGCGCCGTTTTTCATCATTTTTGAAGATTTGAAAAAAATGACGAAATGACAAAAACGAAAGGTTATAGCCCATGTTTTTTGAAATTTTGAAAAAAAAAGTTAGCCTCGTTTCTCATCATTTTGGACCGTGGGCTATAGCCCATATCGTACGGCATACTATAGCGCGCCGTTTTTCATCATTTTTGAAGATTTGAAAAAAATGACGAAATGACAAAAACGATGGGTTATAGCCCATGTTTTTTGAAATTTTGAAAAAAAAAGTTAGCCTCGTTTCTCATCATTTTGGACCGTGGGCTATAGCCCATATCGTACGGCATACTATAGCGCGCCGTTTTTCATCATTTTTGAAGATTTGAAAAAAATGACGAAATGACAAAAACGAAAGGTTATAGCCCATGTTTTTTGAAATTTTGAAAAAAAAAGTTAGCCTCGTTTCTCATCATTTTGGACCGTGGGCTATAGCCCATATCGTACGGCATACTATAGCGCGCCGTTTTTCAT
Source organism: Protomyctophum bolini (assembly GCF_963924005.1). Taxonomy (NCBI): domain Eukaryota; kingdom Metazoa; phylum Chordata; class Actinopteri; order Myctophiformes; family Myctophidae; genus Protomyctophum; species Protomyctophum bolini. The sequence continues at coordinate 16,965 of NW_027665386.1, read as the reverse complement.
CATTTTTGAAGATTTGAAAAAAATGACGAAATGACAAAAACGAAAGGTTATAGCCCATGTTTTTTGAAATTTTGAAAAAAAAAGTTAGCCTCGTTTCTCATCATTTTGGACCGTGGGCTATAGCCCATATCGTACGGCATACTATAGCGCGCCGTTTTTCATCATTTTTGAAGATTTGAAAAAAATGACGAAATGACAAAAACGATGGGTTATAGCCCATGTTTTTTGAAATTTTGAAAAAAAAAGTTAGCCTCGTTTCTCATCATTTTGGACCGTGGGCTATAGCCCATATCGTACGGCATACTATAGCGCGCAGTTTTTCATCATTTTTGAAGATTTGAAAAAAATGACGAAATGACAAAAACGAAAGGTTATAGCCCATGTTTTTTGAAATTTTGAAAAAAAAAGTTAGCCTTGTTTCTCATCATTTTGGACCGTGGGCTATAGCCCATATCGTACGGCATACTATAGCGCGCCGTTTTTCATCATTTTTGAAGATTTGAAAAAAATGACGAAATGACAAAAACGAAAGGTTATAGCCCATGTTTTTTGAAATTTTGAAAAAAAAAGTTAGCCTCGTTTCTCATCATTTTGGACCGTGGGCTATAGCCCATATCGTACGGCATACTATAGCGCGCAGTTTTTCATCAATTTTGAAGATTTGAAAAAAATGACGAAATGACAAAAACGAAAGGTTATAGCCCATGTTTTTTGAAATTTTGAAAAAAAAAGTTAGCCTCGTTTCTCATCATTTTGGACCGTGGGCTATAGCCCATATCGTACGGCATACTATAGCGCGCAGTTTTTCATCAATTTTGAAGATTTGAAAAAAATGACGAAATGACAAAAACGAAAGGTTATAGCCCATGTTTTTTGAAATTTTGAAAAAAAAAGTTAGCCTCGTTTCTCATCATTTTGGACCGTGGGCTATAGCCCATATCGTACGGCATACTATAGCGCGCCGTTTTTCATCATTTTTGAAGATTTTAAAAAAATGACGAAATGACAAAAACGATGGGTTATAGCCCATGTTTTTTGAAATTTTGAAAAAAAAAGTTAGCCTCGTTTCTCATCATTTTGGACCGTGGGCTATAGCCCATATCGTACGGCATACTATAGCGCGCCGTTTTTCATCATTTTTGAAGATTTGAAAAAAATGACGAAATGACAAAAACGAAAGGTTATAGCCCATGTTTTTTGAAATTTTGAAAAAAAAAGTTAGCCTCGTTTCTCATCATTTTGGACCGTGGGCTATAGCCCATATCGTACGGCATACTATAGCGCGCCGTTTTTCATCATTTTTGAAGATTTGAAAAAAATGACGAAATGACAAAAACGATGGGTTATAGCCCATGTTTTTTGAAATTTTGAAAAAAAAAGTTAGCCTCGTTTCTCATCATTTTGGACCGTGGGCTATAGCCCATATCATACGGCATACTATAGCGCGCAGTTTTTCATCATTTTGAAGATTTGAAAAAAATGACGAAATGACAAAAACGAAAGGTTATAGCCCATGTTTTTTGAAATTTTGAAAAAAAAAGTTAGCCTCGTTTCTCATCATTTTGGACCGTGGGCTAAAGCCCATATCGTACGGCATACTATAGCGCGCCGTTTTTCATCATTTTTGAAGATTTGAAAAAAATGACGAAATGACAAAAACGATGGGTTATAGCCCATGTTTTTTGAAATTTTGAAAAAAAAAGTTAGCCTCGTTTCTCATCATTTTGGACCGTGGGCTATAGCCCATATCATACGGCATACTATAGCGCGCAGTTTTTCATCATTTTTGAAGATTTGAAAAAAATGACGAAATGACAAAAACGAAAGGTTATAGCCCATGTTTTTTGAAATTTTGAAAAAAAAAGTTAGCCTTGTTTCTCATCATTTTGGACCGTGGGCTAAAGCCCATATCGTACGGCATACTATAGCGCGCCGTTTTTCATCATTTTTGAAGATTTGAAAAAAATGACGAAATGACAAAAACGATGGGTTATAGCCCATGTTTTTTGAAATTTTGAAAAAAAAAGTTAGCCTCGTTTCTCATCATTTTGGACCGTGGGCTATAGCCCATATCGTACGGCATACTATAGCGCGCAGTTTTTCATCATTTTTGAAGATTTTAAAAAAATGACGAAATGACAAAAACGATGGGTTATAGCCCATGTTTTTTGAAATTTTGAAAAAAATAGTTAGCCTCGTTTCTCATCATTTTGGACCGTGGGCTATAGCCCATATCGTACGGCATACTATAGCGCGCCGTTTTTCATCATTTTTGAAGATTTGAAAAAAATGACGAAATGACAAAAACGAAAGGTTATAGCCCATGTTTTTTGAAATTTTGAAAAAAAAAGTTAGCCTCGTTTCTCATCATTTTGGACCGTGGGCTATAGCCCATATCGTACGGCATACTATAGCGCGCCGTTTTTCATCATTTTTGAAGATTTGAAAAAAATGACGAAATGACAAAAACGATGGGTTATAGCCCATGTTTTTTGAAATTTTGAAAAAAAAAGTTAGCCTCGTTTCTCATCATTTTGGACCGTGGGCTATAGCCCATATCATACGGCATACTATAGCGCGCAGTTTTTCATCATTTTTGAAGATTTGAAAAAAATGACGAAATGACAAAAACGAAAGGTTATAGCCCATGTTTTTTGAAATTTTGAAAAAAAAAGTTAGCCTCGTTTCTCATCATTTTGGACCGTGGGCTAAAGCCCATATCGTACGGCATACTATAGCGCGCCGTTTTTCATCATTTTTGAAGATTTGAAAAAAATGACGAAATGACAAAAACGAAAGGTTATAGCCCATGTTTTTTGAAATTTTGAAAAAAAAAGTTAGCCTCGTTTCTCATCATTTTGGACCGTGGGCTATAGCCCATATCGTACGGCATACTATAGCGCGCAGTTTTTCATCATTTTTGAAGATTTGAAAAAAATGACGAAATGACAAAAACGAAAGGATATAACCCATGTTTTTTGAAATTTTGAAAAAAATAGTTAGCCTCGTTTCTCATCATTTTGGACCGTGGGCTATAGCCCATATCGTACGGCATACTATAGCGCGCCGTTTTTCATCATTTTTGAAGATTTGAAAAAAATGACGAAATGACAAAAACGAAAGGTTATAGCCCATGTTTTTTGAAATTTTGAAAAACAAAGTTATCCTCGTTTCTCATCATTTTGGACCGTGGGCTATAGCCCATATCGTACGGCATACTATAGCGCGCCGTTTTTCATCATTTTTGAAGATTTGAAAAAAATGACGAAATGACAAAAACGAAAGGTTATAGCCCATGTTTTTTGAAATTTTGAAAAAAAAAGTTAGCCTCGTTTCTCATCATTTTGGACCGTGGGCTATAGCCCATATCGTACGGCATACTATAGCGCGCCGTTTTTCATCATTTTTGAAGATTTGAAAAAAATGACGAAATGACAAAAACGATTGGTTATAGCCCATGTTTTTTGAAATTTTGAAAAGAAAAGTTAGCCTCGTTTCTCATCATTTTGGACCGTGGGCTATAGCCCATATCGTACGGCATACTATAGCGCGCCGTTTTTCATCATTTTTGAAGATTTGAAAAAAATGACGAAATGACAAAAACGAAAGGTTATAGCCCATGTTTTTTGAAATTTTGAAAAAAAAAGTTAGCCTCGTTTCTCATCATTTTGGACCGTGGGCTATAGCCCATATCGTACGGCATACTATAGCGCGCCGTTTTTCATCATTTTTGAAGATTTGAAAAAAATGACGAAATGACAAAAACGAAAGGTTATAGCCCATGTTTTTTGAAATTTTGAAAAAAAAAGTTAGCCTCGTTTCTCATCATTTTGGACCGTGGGCTATAGCCCATATCGTACGGCATACTATAGCGCGCCGTTTTTCATCATTTTTGAAGATTTGAAAAAAATGACGAAATGACAAAAACGATGGGTTATAGCCCATGTTTTTTGAAATTTTGAAAAAAAAAGTTAGCCTCGTTTCTCATCATTTTGGACCGTGGGCTATAGCCCATATCGTACGGCATACTATAGCGCGCAGTTTTTCATCATTTTTGAAGATTTGAAAAAAATGACGAAATGACAAAAACGAAAGGTTATAGCCCATGTTTTTTGAAATTTTGAAAAAAAAAGTTAGCCTCGTTTCTCATCATTTTGGACCGTGGGCTATAGCCCATATCGTACGGCATACTATAGCGCGCCGTTTTTCATCATTTTTGAAGATTTGAAAAAAATGACGAAATGACAAAAACGAAAGGTTATAGCCCATGTTTTTTGAAATTTTGGAAAAAAAAGTTAGCCTCGTTTCTCATCATTTTGGACCGTGGGCTATAGCCCATATCGTACGGCATACTATAGCGCGCAGTTTTTCATCATTTTTGAGGATTTGAAAAAAATGACGAAATGACAAAAACTATGGGTTATAGCCCATGTTTTTTGAAATTTTGAAAAAAAAAGTTAGCCTCGTTTCTCATCATTTTGGACCATGGGCTATAGCCCATATCGTACGGCATACTATAGCGCGCCGTTTTTCATCATTTTTGAAGATTTGAAAAAAATGACGAAATGACAAAAACGAAAGGTTATAGCCCATGTTTTTTGAAATTTTGAAAAAAAAAGTTAGCCTCGTTTCTCATCATTTTGGACCGTGGGCTATAGCCCATATCGTACGGCATACTATAGCGCGCCGTTTTTCATCATTTTTAAGATTTGAAAAAAATGACGAAATGACAAAAACGAAAGGTTATAGCCCATGTTTTTTGAAATTTTGAAAAAAAAAGTTAGCCTCGTTTCTCATCATTTTGGACCGTGGGCTATAGCCCATATCGTACGGCATACTATAGCGCGCAGATTTTTCATCATTTTTGAAGATTTGAAAAAAATGACGAAATGACAAAAACGAAAGGTTATAGCCCATGTTTTTTGAAATTTTGAAAAAAAAAGTTAGCCTCGTTTCTCATCATTTTGGACCGTGGGCTATAGCCCATATCGTACGGCATACTATAGCGCGCAGTTTTTCATCATTTTTGAAGATTTGAAAAAAATGACGAAATGACAAAAACGAAAGGTTATAGCCCATGTTTTTTGAAATTTTGAAAAAAAAAGTTAGCCTCGTTTCTCATCATTTTGGACCGTGGGCTATAGCCCATATCGTACGGCATACTATAGCGCGCCGTTTTTCATCATTTTTGAAGATTTGAAAAAAAATGACGAAATGACAAAAACGATGGGTTATAGCCCATGTTTTTTGAAATTTTGAAAAAAAAAGTTAGCCTCGTTTCTCATCATTTTGGACCATGGGCTATAGCCCATATCGTACGGCATACTATAGCGCGCCGTTTTTCATCATTTTTGAAGATTTGAAAAAAATGACGAAATGACAAAAACGAAAGGTTATAGCCCATGTTTTTTGAAATTTTGAAAAAAAAAGTTAGCCTCGTTTCTCATCATTTTGGACCGTGGGCTATAGCCCATATCGTACGGCATACTATAGCGCGCAGTTTATCATCAATTTTGAAGATTTGAAAAAAATGACGAAATGACAAAAACGAAAGGTTATAGCCCATGTTTTTTGAAATTTTGAAAAAAAAAGTTAGCCTCGTTTCTCATCATTTTGGACCGTGGGCTATAGCCCATATCGTACGGCATACTATAGCGCGCCGTTTTTCATCATTTTTGAAGATTTGAAAAAAATGACGAAATGACAAAAACGAAAGGTTATAGCCCATGTTTTTTGAAATTTTGAAAAAAAAAGTTAGCCTCGTTTCTCATCATTTTGGACCGTGGGCTATAGCCCATATCGTACGGCATACTATAGCGCGCCGTTTTTCATCATTTTTGAAGATTTGAAAAAAATGACGAAATGACAAAAACGAAAGGTTATAGCCCATGTTTTTTGAAATTTTGAAAAAAAAAGTTAGCCTCGTTTCTCATCATTTTGGACCGTGGGCTATAGCCCATATCGTACGGCATACTATAGCGCGCCGTTTTTCATCATTTTTGAAGATTTGAAAAAAATGACGAAATGACAAAAACGATGGGTTATAGCCCATGTTTTTTGAAATTTTGAAAAAAAAAGTTAGCCTCGTTTCTCATCATTTTGGACCGTGGGCTATAGCCCATATCGTACGGCATACTATAGCGCGCCGTTTTTCATCATTTTTGAAGATTTGAAAAAAATGACGAAATGACAAAAACGAAAGGTTATAGCCGATGTTTTTTGAAATTTTGAAAAAAAAAGTTAGCCTCGTTTCTCATCATTTTGGACCGTGGGCTATAGCCCATATCGTACGGCATACTATAGCGCGCCGGTTTTCATCATTTTTGAAGATTTGAAAAAAATGACGAAATGACAAAAACGATGGGCGTTTCTCATCATTTTGGACCGTGGGCTATAGCCCATATCGTACGGCATACTATAGCGCGCCGTTTTTCATCATTTTTGAAGATTTGAAAAAAATGACGAAATGACAAAAACGAAAGGTTATAGCCCATGTTTTTTGAAATTTTGAAAAAAAAAGTTAGCCTCGTTTCTCATCATTTTGGACCGTGGGCTATAGCCCATATCGTACGGCATACTATAGCGCGCCGTTTTTCATCATTTTTGAAGATTTGAAAAAAATGACGAAATGACAAAAACGATGGGTTATAGCCCATGTTTTTTGAAATTTTGAAAAAAAAAAGTTAGCCTCGTTTCTCATCATTTTGGACCGTGGGCTAAAGCCCATATCGTACGGCATACTATAGCGCGCAGTTTTTCATCATTTTTGAAGATTTGAAAAAAATGACGAAATGACAAAAACGAAAGGTTATAGCCCATGTTTTTTGAAATTTTGAAAAAAAAAGTTAGCCTTGTTTCTCATCATTTTGGACCGTGGGCTATAGCCCATATCGTACGGCATACTATAGCGCGCCGTTTTTCATCATTTTTGAAGATTTGAAAAAAATGACGAAATGACAAAAACGAAAGGTTATAGCCCATGTTTTTTGAAATTTTGAAAAAAAAAGTTAGCCTCGTTTCTCATCATTTTGGACCGTGGGCTATAGCCCATATCGTACGGCATACTATAGCGCGCAGTTTTTCATCATTTTTGAGGATTTGAAAAAAATGACGAAATGACAAAAACGATGGGTTATAGCCCATGTTTTTTGAAATTTTGAAAAAAAAAGTTAGCCTCGTTTCTCATCATTTTGGACCGTGGGCTATAGCCCATATCGTACGGCATACTATAGCGCGCCGTTTTTCATCATTTTTGAAGATTTGAAAAAATGACGAAATGACAAAAACGAAAGGTTATAGCCCATGTTTTTTGAAATTTTGAAAAAAAAAGATAGGCTCGTTTCTCATCATTTTGGACCGTGGGCTATAGCCCATATCGTACGGCATACTATAGCGCGCCGTTTTTCATCATTTTTGAAGATTTGAAAAAAATGACGAAATGACAAAAACGAAAGGTTATAGCCCATGTTTTTTGAAATTTTGAAAAGAAAAGTTAGCCTCGTTTCTCATCATTTTGGACCGTGGGCTATAGCCCATATCGTACGGCATACTATAGCGCGCCGTTTTTCATCATTTTTGAAGATTTGAAAAAAATGACGAAATGACAAAAACGAAAGGTTATAGCCCATGTTTTTTGAAATTTGGAAAAAAAAAGTTAGCCTCGTTTCTCATCATTTTGGACCGTGGGCTATAGCCCATATCGTACGGCATACTATAGCGCGCCGTTTTTCATCATTTTTGAAGATTTGAAAAAAATGACGAAATGACAAAAACGAAAGGTTATAGCCCATGTTTTTTGAAATTTTGAAAAAAAAAGTTAGCCTCGTTTCTCATCATTTTGGACCGTGGGCTATAGCCCATATCGTACGGCATACTATAGCGCGCCGTTTTTCATCATTTTTGAAGATTTGAAAAAAATGACGAAATGACAAAAACGAAAGGTTATAGCCCATGTTTTTTGAAATTTTGAAAAAAAAAGTTAGCCTCGTTTCTCATCATTTTGGACCGTGGGCTATAGCCCATATCGTACGGCATACTATAGCGCGCAGTTTTTCATCATTTTTGAGGATTTGAAAAAAATGACGAAATGACAAAAACGATGGGTTATAGCCCATGTTTTTTGAAATTTTGAAAAAAAAAGTTAGCCTCGTTTCTCATCATTTTGGACCGTGGGCTATAGCCCATATCGTACGGCATACTATAGCGCGCCGTTTTTCATCATTTTTGAAGATTTGAAAAAATGACGAAATGACAAAAACGAAAGGTTATAGCCCATGTTTTTTGAAATTTTGAAAAAAAAAGATAGGCTCGTTTCTCATCATTTTGGACCGTGGGCTATAGCCCATATCGTACGGCATACTATAGCGCGCCGTTTTTCATCATTTTTGAAGATTTGAAAAAAATGACGAAATGACAAAAACGAAAGGTTATAGCCCATGTTTTTTGAAATTTTGAAAAGAAAAGTTAGCCTCGTTTCTCATCATTTTGGACCGTGGGCTATAGCCCATATCGTACGGCATACTATAGCGCGCCGTTTTTCATCATTTTTGAAGATTTGAAAAAAATGACGAAATGACAAAAACGAAAGGTTATAGCCCATGTTTTTTGAAATTTGGAAAAAAAAAGTTAGCCTCGTTTCTCATCATTTTGGACCGTGGGCTATAGCCCATATCGTACGGCATACTATAGCGCGCCGTTTTTCATCATTTTTGAAGATTTGAAAAAAATGACGAAATGACAAAAACGAAAGGTTATAGCCCATGTTTTTTGAAATTTTGAAAAAAAAAGTTAGCCTCGTTTCTCATCATTTTGGACCGTGGGCTATAGCCCATATCGTACGGCATACTATAGCGCGCCGTTTTTCATCATTTTTGAAGATTTGAAAAAAATGACGAAATGACAAAAACGAAAGGTTATAGCCCATGTTTTTTGAAATTTTGAAAAAAAATGTTAGCCTCGTTTCTCATCATTTTGGACCGTGGGCTAAAGCCCATATCGTACGGCATACTATAGCGCGCCGTTTTTCATCATTTTTGAAGATTTGAAAAAAATGACGAAATGACAAAAACGATGGGTTATAGCCCATGTTTTTTGAAATTTTGAAAAAAAAAGTTAGCCTCGTTTCTCATCATTTTGGACCGTGGGCTATAGCCCATATCGTACGGCATACTATAGCGCGCAGTTTTTCATCATTTTTGAAGATTTGAAAAAAATGACGAAATGACAAAAACGAAAGGTTATAGCCCATGTTTTTTGAAATTTTGGAAAAAAAAGTTAGCCTCGTTTCTCATCATTTTGGACCGTGGGCTATAGCCCATATCGTACGGCATACTATAGCGCGCCATTTTTCATCATTTTTGAAGATTTGAAAAAAATGACGAAATGACAAAAACGAAAGGTTATAGCCCATGTTTTTTGAAATTTTGAAAAAAAAAGTTAGCCTCGTTTCTCATCATTTTGGACCGTGGGCTAAAGCCCATATCGTACGGCATACTATAGCGCGCCGTTTTTCATCATTTTTGAAGATTTGAAAAAAATGACGAAATGACAAAAACGAAAGGTTATAGCCCATGTTTTTTGAAATTTTGAAAAAAAAAGTTAGCCTCGTTTCTCATCATTTTGGACCGTGGGCTATAGCCCATATCGTACGGCATACTATAGCACGCAGTTTTTCATCATTTTTGAAGATTTGAAAAAAATGACGAAATGACAAAAACGAAAGGATATAGCCCATGTTTTTTGAAATTTTGAAAAAAATAGTTAGCCTCGTTTCTCATCATTTTGGACCGTGGGCTATAGCCCATATCGTACGGCATACTATAGCGCGCCGTTTTTCATCATTTTTGAAGATTTGAAAAAAATGACGAAATGACAAAAACGAAAGGTTATAGCCCATGTTTTTTGAAATTTTGAAAAAAAAAGTTATCCTCGTTTCTCATCATTTTGGACCGTGGGCTAAAGCCCATATCGTACGGCATACTATAGCGCGCCGTTTTTCATCATTTTTGAAGATTTGAAAAAAATGACGAAATGACAAAAACGAAAGGTTATAGCCCATGTTTTTTGAAATTTTGAAAAAAAAAGTTAGCCTCGTTTCTCATCATTTTGGACCGTGGGCTATAGCCCATATCGTACGGCATACTATAGCGCGCCGTTTTTCATCATTTTTGAAGATTTGAAAAAAATGACGAAATGACAAAAACGAAAGGTTATAGCCCATGTTTTTTGAAATTTGGAAAAAAAAAGTTAGCCTCGTTTCTCATCATTTTGGACCGTGGGCTATAGCCCATATCGTACGGCATACTATAGCGCGCCGTTTTTCATCATTTTTGAAGATTTGAAAAAAATGACGAAATGACAAAAACGAAAGGTTATAGCCCATGTTTTTTGAAATTTTGAAAAAAAAAGTTAGCCTCGTTTCTCATCATTTTGGACCGTGGGCTATAGCCCATATCGTACGGCATACTATAGCGCGCCGTTTTTCATCATTTTTGAAGATTAGAAAAAAATGACGAAATGACAAAAACGAAAGGTTATAGCCCATGTTTTTTGAAATTTTGAAAAAAAAAGTTAGCCTCGTTTCTCATCATTTTGGACCGTGGGCTATAGCCCATATCGTACGGCATACTATAGCGCGCCGTTTTTCATCATTTTTGAAGATTTGAAAAAAATGACGAAATGACAAAAACGAAAGGTTATAGCCCATGTTTTTTGAAATTTTGAAAAAAAAAGTTAGCCTCGTTTCTCATCATTTTGGACCGTGGGCTATAGCCCATATCGTACGGCATACTATAGCGCGCCGTTTTTCATCATTTTTGAAGATTTGAAAAAAATGACGAAATGACAAAAACGAAAGGTTATAGCCCATGTTTTTTGAAATTTTGAAAAAAAATGTTAGCCTCGTTTCTCATCATTTTGGACCGTGGGCTAAAGCCCATATCGTACGGCATACTATAGCGCGCCGTTTTTCATCATTTTTGAAGATTTGAAAAAAATGACGAAATGACAAAAACGATGGGTTATAGCCCATGTTTTTTGAAATTTTGAAAAAAAAAAGTTAGCCTCGTTTCTCATCATTTTGGACCGTGGGCTATAGCCCATATCGTACGGCATACTATAGCGCGCAATTTTTCATCATTTTTGAAGATTTGAAAAAAATGACGAAATGACAAAAACGAAAGGTTATAGCCCATGTTTTTTGAAATTTTGGAAAAAAAAGTTAGCCTCGTTTCTCATCATTTTGGACCGTGGGCTATAGCCCATATCGTACGGCATACTATAGCGCGCAATTTTTCATCATTTTTGAAGATTTGAAAAAAATGACGAAATGACAAAAACGAAAGGTTATAGCCCATGTTTTTTTTAATTTTGAAAAAAAAAGTTAGCCTCGTTTCTCATCATTTTGGACCGTGGGCTATAGCCCATATCGTACGGCATACTATAGCGCGCCGTTTTTCATCATTTTTGAAGATTTGAAAAAAATGACGAAATGACAAAAACGAAAGGTTATAGCCCATGTTTTTTGAAATTTTGAAAAAAAATGTTAGCCTCGTTTCTCATCATTTTGGACCGTGGGCTAAAGCCCATATCGTACGGCATACTATAGCGCGCCGTTTTTCATCATTTTTGAAGATTTGAAAAAAATGACGAAATGACAAAAACGATGGGTTATAGCCCATGTTTTTTGAAATTTTGAAAAAAAAAAGTTAGCCTCGTTTCTCATCATTTTGGACCGTGGGCTATAGCCCATATCGTACGGCATACTATAGCGCGCAATTTTTCATCATTTTTGAAGATTTGAAAAAAATGACGAAATGACAAAAACGAAAGGTTATAGCCCATGTTTTTTGAAATTTTGGAAAAAAAAGTTAGCCTCGTTTCTCATCATTTTGGACCGTGGGCTATAGCCCATATCGTACGGCATACTATAGCCAGCCATTTTTCATCATTTTTGAAGATTTGAAAAAAATGACGAAATGACAAAAACGAAAGGTTATAGCCCATGTTTTTTTAAATTTTGAAAAAAAAAGTTAGCCTCGTTTCTCATCATTTTGGACCGTGGGCTAAAGCCCATATCGTACGGCATACTATAGCGCGCCGTTTTTCATCATTTTTGAAGATTTGAAAAAAATGACGAAATGACAAAAATGAAAGGTTATAGCCCATGTTTTTTGAAATTTTGAAAAAAAAAGTTAGCCTCGTTTCTCATAATTTTGGACCGTGGGCTATAGCCCATATCGTACGGCATACTATAGCGCGCAGTTTTTCATCATTTTTGAAGATTTGAAAAAAATGACGAAATGACAAAAACGAAAGGATATAGCCCATGTTTTTTGAAATTTTGAAAAAAAATGTTAGCCTCGTTTCTCATCATTTTGGACCGTGGGCTATAGCCCATATCGTACGGCATACTATAGCGCGCCGTTTTTCATCATTTTTGAAGATTTGAAAAAAATGACGAAATGACAAAAACGAAAGGTTATAGCCCATGTTTTTTGAAATTTTGAAAAAAAAAGTTATCCTCGTTTCTCATCATTTTGGACCGTGGGCTATAGCCCATATCGTACGGCATACTATAGCGCGCCGTTTTTCATCATTTTTGAAGATTTGAAAAAAATGACGAAATGACAAAAACGAAAGGTTATAGCCCATGTTTTTTGAAATTTTGAAAAAAAAAGTTAGCCTCGTTTCTCATCATTTTGGACCGTGGGCTATAGCCCATATCGTACGGCATACTATAGCGCGCCGTTTTTCATCATTTTTGAAGATTTGAAAAAAATGACGAAATGACAAAAACGATGGGTTATAGCCCATGTTTTTTGAAATTTTGAAAAGAAAAGTTAGCCTCGTTTCTCATCATTTTGGACCGTGGGCTATAGCCCATATCGTACGGCATACTATAGCGCGCCGTTTTTCATCATTTTTGAAGATTTGAAAAAAATGACGAAATGACAAAAACGAAAGGTTATAGCCCATGTTTTTTGAAATTTTGAAAAAAAAAGTTAGCCTCGTTTCTCATCATTTTGGACCGTGGGCTATAGCCCATATCGTACGGCATACTATAGCGCGCCGTTTTTCATCATTTTTGAAGATTTGAAAAAAATGACGAAATGACAAAAACGAAAGGTTATAGCCCATGTTTTTTGAAATTTTGAAAAAAAAAGTTAGCCTCGTTTCTCATCATTTTGGACCGTGGGCTATAGCCCATATCGTACGGCATACTATAGCGCGCCGTTTTTCATCATTTTTGAAGATTTGAAAAAAATGACGAAATGACAAAAACGATGGGTTATAGCCCATGTTTTTTGAAATTTTGAAAAAAAAAGTTAGCCTCGTTTCTCATCATTTTGGACCGTGGGCTATAGCCCATATCGTACGGCATACTATAGCGCGCAGTTTTTCATCATTTTTGAAGATTTGAAAAAAATGACGAAATGACAAAAACGAAAGGTTATAGCCCATGTTTTTTGAAATTTTGAAAAAAAAAGTTAGCCTCGTTTCTCATCATTTTGGACCGTGGGCTATAGCCCATATCGTACGGCATACTATAGCGCGCCGTTTTTCATCATTTTTGAAGATTTGAAAAAAATGACGAAATGACAAAAACGAAAGGTTATAGCCCATGTTTTTTGAAATTTTGAAAAAAAAGTTAGCCTTGTTTCTCATCATTTTGGACCGTGGGCTATAGGCCATATCGTACGGCATACTATAGCGCGCAGTTTTTCATCATTTTTGAGGATTTGAAAAAAATGACGAAATGACAAAAACGATGGGTTATAGCCCATGTTTTTTGAAATTTTGAAAAAAAAAGTTAGCCTCGTTTCTCATCATTTTGGACCATGGGCTATAGCCCATATCGTACGGCATACTATAGCGCGCCGTTTTTCATCATTTTTGAAGATTTGAAAAAAATGACGAAATGACAAAAACGAAAGGTTATAGCCCATGTTTTTTGAAATTTTGAAAAAAAAAGTTAGCCTCGTTTCTCATCATTTTGGACCGTGGGCTATAGCCCATATCGTACGGCATACTATAGCGCGCCGTTTTTCATCATTTTTAAAGATTTGAAAAAAATGACGAAATGACAAAAACGAAAGGTTATAGCCCATGTTTTTTGAAATTTTGAAAAAAAAAGTTAGCCTCGTTTCTCATCATTTTGGACCGTGGGCTATAGCCCATATCGTACGGCATACTATAGCGCGCAGATTTTTCATCATTTTTGAAGATTTGAAAAAAATGACGAAATGACAAAAACGAAAGGTTATAGCCCATGTTTTTTGAAATTTTGAAAAAAAAAGTTAGCCTCGTTTCTCATCATTTTGGACCGTGGGCTATAGCCCATATCGTACGGCATACTATAGCGCGCAGTTTTTCATCAATTTTGAAGATTTGAAAAAAATGACGAAATGACAAAAACGAAAGGTTATAGCCCATGTTTTTTGAAATTTTGAAAAAAAAAGTTAGCCTCGTTTCTCATCAGTTTGGACCGTGGGCTATAGCCCATATCGTACGGCATACTATAGCGCGCCGTTTTTCATCATTTTTGAAGATTTGAAAAAAATGACGAAATGACAAAAACGAAAGGTTATAGCCCATGTTTTTTGAAATTTTGAAAAAAAAAGTTAGCCTCGTTTCTCATCATTTTGGACCGTGGGCTATAGCCCATATCGTACGGCATACTATAGCGCGCAGTTTTTCATCATTTTTGAAGATTTGAAAAAAATGACGAAATGACAAAAACGAAAGGTTATAGCCCATGTTTTTTGAAATTTTGAAAAAAAAGTTAGCCTCGTTTCTCATCATTTTGGACCGTGGGCTATAGCCCATATCGTACGGCATACTATAGCGCGCCGTTTTTCATCATTTTTGAAGATTTGAAAAAAAATGACGAAATGACAAAAACGATGGGTTATAGCCCATGTTTTTTGAAATTTTGAAAAAAAAAGTTAGCCTCGTTTCTCATCATTTTGGACCATGGGCTATAGCCCATATCGTACGGCATACTATAGCGCGCCGTTTTTCATCATTTTTGAAGATTTGAAAAAAATGACGAAATGACAAAAACGAAAGGTTATAGCCCATGTTTTTTGAAATTTTGAAAAAAAAAGTTAGCCTCGTTTCTCATCATTTTGGACCGTGGGCTATAGCCCATATCGTACGGCATACTATAGCGCGCAGTTTTTCATCAATTTTGAAGATTTGAAAAAAATGACGAAATGACAAAAACGAAAGGTTATAGCCCATGTTTTTTGAAATTTTGAAAAAAAAAGTTAGCCTCGTTTCTCATCAGTTTGGACCGTGGGCTATAGCCCATATCGTACGGCATACTATAGCGCGCCGTTTTTCATCATTTTTGAAGATTTGAAAAAAATGACGAAATGACAAAAACGAAAGGTTATAGCCCATGTTTTTTGAAATTTTGAAAAAAAAAGTTAGCCTCGTTTCTCATCATTTTGGACCGTGGGCTATAGCCCATATCGTACGGCATACTATAGCGCGCCGTTTTTCATCATTTTTGAAGATTTGAAAAAAATGACGAAATGACAAAAACGAAAGGTTATAGCCCATGTTTTTTGAAATTTTGAAAAAAAAAGTTAGCCTCGTTTCTCATCATTTTGGACCGTGGGCTATAGCCCATATCGTACGGCATACTATAGCGCGCCGTTTTTCATCATTTTTGAAGATTTGAAAAAAATGACGAAATGACAAAAACGATGGGTTATAGCCCATGTTTTTTGAAATTTTGAAAAAAAAAGTTAGCCTCGTTTCTCATCATTTTGGACCGTGGGCTATAGCCCATATCATACGGCATACTATAGCGCGCAGTTTTTCATCATTTTTGAAGATTTGAAAAAAATGACGAAATGACAAAAACGAAAGGTTATAGCCCATGTTTTTTGAAATTTTGAAAAAAAAAGTTAGCCTCGTTTCTCATCATTTTGGACCGTGGGCTATAGCCCATATCGTACGGCATACTATAGCGCGCCGTTTTTCATCATTTTTGAAGATTTGAAAAAAATGACGAAATGACAAAAACGATGGGTTATAGCCCATGTTTTTTGAAATTTTGAAAAAAAAAGTTAGCCTCGTTTCTCATCATTTTGGACCGTGGGCTATAGCCCATATCGTACGGCATACTATAGCGCCGTTTTTCATCATTTTTGAAGATTTGAAAAAAATGACGAAATGACAAAAACGATGGGTTATAGCCCATGTTTTTTGAAATTTTGAAGAAAAAGGTTAGCCTCGTTTCTCATCATTTTGGACCGTGGGCTATAGCCCATATCGTACGGCATACTATAGCGCGCAGTTTTTCATCATTTTTGAAGATTTGAAAAAAATGACGAAATGACAAAAACGATGGGTTATAGCCCATGTTTTTTGAAATTTTGGAAAAAAAAGTTATCCTCGTTTCTCATCATTTTGGACCATGGGCTATAGCCCATATCGTACGGCATACTATAGCGCGCCGTTTTTCATCATTTTTGAGGATTTGAAAAAAATGACGAAATGACAAAAACTATGGGTTATAGCCCATGTTTTTTGAAATTTTGAAAAAAAAAGTTAGCCTCGTTTCTCATCATTTTGGACCATGGGCTATAGCCCATATCGTACGGCATACTATAGCGCGCCGTTTTTCATCATTTTTGAGGATTTGAAAAAAATGAAAAAATGAAAAAACAATTCCACAATTTCCGCAATTTCCATTTCCGCAATTTCCGCAATTACCATTTCAGCAATTTCAGCAATTTTCGAAATTCCGCAATTTGACAAAAACGATGGGTTATAGCCCATGTTTTTTGAAATTTTGAAGAAAAAAGTTAGCCTCGTTTCTCATCATTTTGGACCGTGGGCTATAGCCCATATCGTACGGCATACTATAGCGCACAGTTTTTCATCATTTTTGAAGATTTGAAAAAAATGACGAAATGACAAAAACGATGGGTTATAGCCCATGTTTTTTGA